>NC_000086.7:167294528-167594528 GCF_000001635.26 Mus musculus | reverse complement strand
TGACTCATGCCTCACTCTCCCAAGGAAGGCCAAGCCATTAGATTTATTGGACTTCAACAGTTATTAAGCACTAATTACATATGTCATGTGAGGTGCTGAGCATATACAGATACAGAAGGCATGATCCCTGTTCTCCTGGTGAAGACTTCAAATTGATTAGATTGTATTTATGACTATGCAAAATGGTAGAAATGTTTTCAGAGATGATAGAAGGTCAAATTGAGCAGGGAAGTCCTGGCAGCAAAGAGTAGCAATCAGCACTGAATGGAAAGATAGTTTTGTGTATGGATAAATGATTGTAAAATAGCTTCCCTTTGTTCCTGCATATGCCAACTGCTTCTAATGAGTACTTTTTTGCCAAGTTGCAGATATAAACAAATGTATTGTCTATGAGGCTGTCCTGAAGCACAAGCTCAAAATTCGTTCTTCAAGGCAGTAGTATAAAATCTACTGTCTCATTTCAGATCTATTGCACTAGTCTTTTTAGATTAGAGATTCGTTGTAGAGCCTGAAGAAAGCCATAGACTTCTCCCTTCATCCTGAAAAATCTACATAAACTTTTTTTCATATATAGAATAATATTTCATGACCTTGGAAGCCAGTCCCAGTTTTAAAGCCTAGACATCAAACTTAGAAAATGCTTTCCCCTTTACTTGAGTACTTGCTACTTGAGTACCAGAGGGTAACAATGAAAAGCCAGACACAAAACCACACAGTTCTAGTCTTTCTAACACAGCTGTGGAAGATGAAAAATACCAGTCTCATAATAAAGAGATAAAATATGAAATAGGGGACTTATCCCTGCTTCTAAACAACCTCTGTAAAAGGGCAGATAATTCCTTAATTTACTTCCTTTCTTTTGATATGGTGATTATTCTTGCTGGTCTATAACTACGAGAATTTCACTACAGAAGGCAACTGAGGTCCTTGAGATAGTCACCGTTTCTAAACTTTTACTCTGGGATTACAAATAAATCCCAAAGGCAGGAGGGTTAACTTAATAAGAAAAGTAATTGAGATGAAAAAATGAATAATGACAGTTTTCTAACTAGGTGTTAGCAAGCTGGCTAATAGTTTTTAAAGAAGTCTTCTCTTTGTTTTTGGATTTTCTATTGTTTGTTTGCTTGCTTTGTTGTTGTTGTTCAATAGTGGCAATCCACAGCCAAAAGTACTTTTTTTTAATCTTTGGAATGCACATAGGGTTTGTAAAACTAGGATTAAGGAGGAAGAATTTAAAAAAAATAGACATATTCATACCCATTTGGCTAGCTAGCTTACTTACTATGGCTAGCTACTGATCTAGAAACACCCATATTTTCCTATGGATTTGTCTAAACTTTTGTCTATTTGGCCTTGATACCTCCCCTGGCACCATTGTTCAAGGGATTTAGAAGGAATTATATCTATACATGCCTTGGACAACAGACTTGTTGACCTCAGAAATCTATAGTTATCCATGACTTATCTTCAACCTCTCATAAC
Source organism: Mus musculus (assembly GCF_000001635.26). Lineage (NCBI taxonomy): Eukaryota > Metazoa > Chordata > Mammalia > Rodentia > Muridae > Mus > Mus musculus. The sequence continues at coordinate 167,593,046 of NC_000086.7, read as the reverse complement.
TAATCTGGGAACAGTTATGCCTATACAGAGACCTTTGTGAGAAGACAGGCCAGTGCCTGTCTTGAGAGCCAGGCCTGATGAACTGTGTCCCATAGACCATCTCACTACTCCTAATTATGATCCAGGAGCATCCCTGCTTGCCCAGTGGCCTTCTAAGTCACATGTCCATCTATGCCTCCAAAAGCTGGCCTGAGGATCTAAGTCTCAGCTATGGACTAAAAAATAGTTCCATGACACAGTTCCAGCTACTTTCATCATGGTTTTGAGTGATTTCTTCCCATTTGAAGACCTGTGCCGTGATCTTGTAAGAGCCATCCCATGATCCTGGTGTGATACCACATCCAAGGTCCCTTATCTGGAAACTCAGCTACAGATGTCAAAATAGACACTTTTCTAAATGTCAGTCTAACTGACAAAGATCTTGGGGACAATAATTTAGCCCTGGGTTTAAATAGGACCCACACTGTCCAAAGACCCTGATAATAGGACTGCTGTGGATCACACTGCAGATCCTGAAGCAATCAAATGCTGTAGTATCAGTGTCACTTGGCTGCCATCCCAGTGGCAATCCTACTAGACTACAGAACCAACAAGAGAAGGTTTTACTTACTGAAGCCAGTCTATAAAAATAGGAAGAAGTGTTTGCTCATTCAAATTCACAGACACCAACTCAAAGCTACAAGAATCATACAGAATCAGGCAAACATTCACCATCAAAGAAGACTAATGAAGCTCTCTATAGCAATCCCCAGGAAATGGAACTCTATAGACTGCATGAAAACAAATTCAAAAGAGTTATCTTGTTGCAGGATCTTAATGAGATGCAGGTAATCACAGACAGCTAAATGACACCAGGAAAATGATGAAAGAACAAAATTGTAAGTTTAATGTATAAATATTTCATCAAAAAGCATGGAACAAGTGAGCATGGGGACATACACCTGTAACTCAAGAATTTAAGAGGTGGCTACAAGAGGATTGGAAAGCCAGAGTTTTATATCAATTTTGAGGCAAGCCTGCAGCCTGGTATACGTTAGATCCTGCCTCAAAAAGCCAAAAAGCCAAAAAAAAAAAAAATGGAATGAAACAGAAATAACAAACTACAAAGCTAAACAATTCAATAGAGAGAATCGTCAGCAGACACAGCTATGCAGAAGAACAAACAAACAAACTTGAAAACAGGTTGTTCCAAATCAGCTAGTTTAAAGAACAAGAAGAAAAGAGGGTAAAAGGACAGATATCACAAAGCATCCAGAAATCAAAAGCAACTTCAGAAACAAAGGAAGAAAAGAATAGAGGAACTGTAAAGGAGTCTGAAAACAATGAGCAAATTAGCAGTAATTACTCCTTACCAACCAGTAATGAGTTTACATGCAAATAGATTAAATTCTCCAATCAAAAGGTAGGGTAACAGAGTGAATTAAAGAAAATGTGATCTACTAAGATTCTATCTACAAAGAGACTCACAGTAGCTCTTCAGTCACAGGCTGAGCTGTAAATAAAAAGATAAGAAAATTATATTCTACTCTAATGTAAACCAGAAGAGATCAGCGATGACTGTACATACCTCCATGAGGAAAAATAAACCTTTACTTCTAATCTATAAGAAAACATACTTCATCAAAAGATACTGTAATAAATATATATGCACCAAATATTAGAGCACTTAGATATACAGCAATATTAACAGTATTAAAGGAAACAATGGAGGACTAGGAGCAGAAAGACATGTTCAAGTGCTTTTTGATCCCTTTCATAATTAATAGATAAAGCCAAATTCCTGGTATAATAAATTGTATCAATAAGTTAGGTCTTTAAATAGCACTTAAATCATAGTAGCAAAGCTCTCTTGCAAGGGTTTAAGGGCCCTTGTAAAATTGCCAAAAGTTTAAAAGAGGTCATTTCTATCATGAGTTCTCTTGCTTTTCTTCTCCTATTATGGGGTGGTGCATTGAGAAGGCCTTCACTAGAATTAGCCACGTTGATCTTGAACTCATCCTCTAGAAGCTTCGGCCAATATATTTGTGTCCATTCTAAATTAAGCAGTCTGTGATTTTCTGTTACAAATAGCACAAAGGGAAAAAGAGCCATAACAATAATAGTCAATACTATACTGAACAGCTAATATCTGCTAATGGAATAGGGGGTTACTGTTCTCACCCCTACATAGAGCATCACTATGTGAAGTGATAGATGTGCAAACCAAGTTGATTGAAAAGGTATTTTACAATTTATATTTGTGTGTGTATGTATATATATATATATATATATATATATATATATATATATATATATATATGTGTGTGTGTGTGTGTGTGCATATATTTGCACACATATTATGCATCAAATAGATCTTAGTGAAATGATAAAAAGTCGAAGATGAATTCCTATTACTTTAGTTAACAAGAGACAAAATCATTATTCTACTCACTTTTTTGGTTGAGCAATATGTGTGCACAATCTGTATTAGCCAGGGTTACTGTTGCTGTGATAAAACATAGCCAAAAGAAACCTGAGGATGGGGAAAGAATTCCCTAATTCATCAAGGAAGTAGGGACAGGAACTCCAACAGCTCCTGTACACAGGAGCTGATGCAGAGGCTATTGAAGAGTGTGCTTACTGACTTGAGCTTCAAGGCTTGCTCAGCCTGCTTTCTTTTCTTTTTCTTTTTGATTAGATATTTTCTTCATTTACATTTCAAATGCTATCCTGAATGTCCCCTATACCCTCCCCCCACCCTGCTCCCCAACCCACCCACTTCTGCTTCCTGGCCCTGGCATTCCCCTGTACTGGGGCATATGATCTTCACAAGACCAAAGGCCTCTCCTTCCATTGATGGTGGACTAGGCCATCCTCTGCTACATATGCAACTAGAGGCACAGCTCTGGGGAGTACTGGTTAGTTCCTATTGTTGATCCTCCTATAGGGTTGCAGACCCCTTTAGCTCCTTGGGTACTCAGCCTGCTTTCTTATTGAATCTAGAACCAACAGGCCAAGGATGGAACTATTCACAGTAGGCTGAGCCCTCCTCAATCATTTGCTAATTAAGAAAATACCTTACCAGTGAGCTGTATCTCTCTGACTCTTGGCAATGGGAAGAAGGGTTTCTCTGATGCTTGTGGCTATTCCTGGGACCATGTTTCCTCTCAGTGGATTGCTTTGCCCAGCCTTGATGTAAGGTCTTGTTCCAGGTCTTATTGTATCTTGTCTCATTTCCATTTCATGTCCTTGGGAGGTCTGTTCTTTCCTGGGAAGAGAAAACCAAGGTGGATCTGGAGGAGAAGGGAAGTGAAGGGTAGCTGGAAGGAGTGAATGGAGGGGAAACTGCAGTCAGGATGCATTGTATGAGAGAAGAATAAATAAAAGAAGAAAAAATGCCTTAGAGCCAGATCTTATGGAGACATATTCTCAATTGAGGTTCCTCCTCTTGTATAACTAGAGCTTATTTATGTCAAGTTGACATAAAACTGGCTATTTTTATGTCAACTAGTTTTAATAGTAGGAAGTTTAGTCTAATAATTCAAATAAGAATGCTTGAAAGGAAAACTCACATAATCCTAAAACACAAACATCCCTACCTACCCCACCCATGCTCCAAGTCACCTCCACTGTTAAAGTCAAAGCTCTGCGTAACTTTTTTTTTTCAAGAGAAGCACATTTTATTTTGAATCTAAATCTTTCATTGATAATTTACAGACATCACATCCAGAAATTGTATTTTAAACAATGACCACATGGATGTGTTTCTCCAATAATACAAACATGCTCTCCATATACAAACACTTTTAATGTTAGTGAGACTTCTTTTTTTTATAAGATATTTACTTTATTTACATTTCAAATGTTGTCCCCCTTCCTGATTTCCCCTCTGAAAATCCCCTATCCCCTCCCCACTCCCCCTGCTCACCAACCCACCTACAACTGCTTCCTGGCCCTAGCATTCCCCTACACTGGGGCATAGAGCCTTCAGAGGACCAAGGACCTCTCCTCCCATTGATGACCGACTAGGCCATCCTCTGCTACATATGCAGCTGTAGCCATGAGTCCCAACATGTGTACTCTTTGGTTGGTGATTTAGTCCCTGGGAGTTCTACAGATACTGGTTCATTTATATTGTTGTTCCTCCTGTGGGGCTGCAAACTCCTTCAGCTCCTTGGGTCCTTTCTCTAGCTCCTTCATTGGGGATCCTGTTCTCAGTCCAATGGTCTCTGCATAACTTTTTGTTTTTGTTTTTGTTTTTAGATACAGGGTTTCTCTGTATAGCCCTGGCTGTCCTGGAACTCTGTAGACAAGGCTGGCCTCGAACTCAGAAATCTGCCTGCCTCTGCCACCTGAGTGCTGGGATTAAAGGCGTGAGCCACCACGCCTGGCTCTGCATAACTTTTAAGAATCATTTTTGTGATATTTCAGAAAAGAAAAGACATTGCATTGATAGTATGCAAATTATTAGTGGTTGAGAATTAACATGTAATCTATGTCCTTATTTTATAATAAACCTTGTAAACATTTACTTCCTTTGTATTGAGACAAGCTAATTCTAATATGGTACATACTTCTTTTATATATTAACACATTTAGTGTATATAATAGTGCATGGGTCCGCAGGTTAATTCTTTTTTTTTTTTCCATTTTTTATTAGGTATTTAACTCATTTACATTTCCAATGCTATACCAAAAGTCCCCCATATCCACCCACCCCCACTCCCCTGCCCACCCACTCCCCCTTTTTGGCCCTGGTATTCCCCTGTACTGGGGCATATAAAGTTTGCAAGTCCAATGGGCCTCTCTTTCCAGTGATGGCCGACTAGGCCATCTTTTGATATATATGCAGCTAGAGTCAAGAGCTCCGGGGTACTGGTTAGCTCATAATGTTGTTCCACCTATAGGGTTGCAGATCCCTTTAGCTCCTTGGCTACTTTCTCTAGCTCCTCCATTGGGAGCCCTATGATCCATCCATTAGCTGACTGTGAGCATCCACTTCTGTGTTTGCTGGGCCCCGGCATAGTCTCACAAGAGACAGCTACATCTGCGTCCTTTCAATAAAATCTTGCTAGTGTATGCAATGGTGTCAGCGTTTGGATGCTGATTATGGGGTGGATCCCTGGCTATGGCAGTCTCTACATGGTCCATCCTTTCATCTCAGCTCCAAACTTTGTCTCTGTAACTCCTTCCATGGGTGTTTTGTTCCCAAATCTAAGGAGGGGCATAGTGTCCACACTTCAGTCTTCATTCTCCTTGAGTTTCATGTGTTTAGCAAATTATATCTTATATCTTGGGTATCCTAGGTTTGGGGCTAATATCCACTTATCAGTGAATACATATTGTGTGAGTTTCTTTGTGAATGTGTTACCTCACTCAGGATGATGCCCTCCAGGTCCATCCATTTGGCTAGGAATTTCATAAATTCATTCTTTTTAATAGCTGAGTAGTACTCCATTGTGTAGATGTACCACATTTTCTGTATCCATTCCTCTGTTGAGGGGCATCTGGGTTCTTTCCAGCTTCTGGCTATTATAAATAAGGCTGCTATGAACATAGTGGAGCATGTGTCCTTCTTACCTGTTGGGGCATCTTCTGGATATATGCCCAGGAGAGGTATTGCTGGATCCTCCGGTAGTACTATGTCCAGTTTTCTGAGGAACCGCCAGACTGATTTCCAGAGTGGTTGTACAAGCCTGCACTCCCACCAACAATGGAGGAGTGTTCCTCTTTCTCCACATCCTCGCCAGCATCTGCTGTCACCTGAATTTTTGATCTTAGCCATTCTGACTGGTGTGAGGTGGAATCTCAGGGTTGTTTTGATTTGCATTTCCCTGATGATTAAGGATGTTGAACATTTTTTCAAGTGCTTCTCTGCCATTCGGTATTCCTCAGGTGAGAATTCTTTGTTCAGTTCTGAGCCCCATTTTTTAATGGGGTTATTTGATTTTCTGAAGTCCACCTTCTTGAGTTCTTTATATATGTTGGATATTAGTCCCCTATCTGATTTAGGATAGGTAAAGATCCTTTCCCAATCTGTTGGTGGTCTTTTTGTCTTATTGACGGTGTCTTTTGCCTTGCAGAAACTTTGGAGTTTCATTAGGTCCCATTTGTCGATTCTCGATCTTACAGCACAAGCCATTGCTGTTCTGTTCAGGAATTTTTCCCCTGTGCCCATATCTTCAAGGCTTTTCCCCACTTTCTCCTCTATAAGTTTCAGTGTCTCTGGTTTTATGTGAAGTTCCTTGATCCACTTAGATTTGACCTTAGTACAAGGAGATAAGTATGGATCGATTCGCATTCTTCTACACGATAACAACCAGTTGTGCCAGCACCAATTGTTGAAAACCGCAGGTTAATTCTAATCCACAGACAGGATAACAGAAACACAGGATGATGCAAGACCTGCACAAGATCCCAGAGCAAGTAACTTATAGTTTCAAATCCAATCTGCTCCTGGAGAAGGCATTTCATCAGTTTACCATACACATTTCTAACATCTGCTCTATGAGCAAGTATTTTTTCCTGTGATTACAGCAGAAAAAAAGGGGGACTTGAGGCTTGATAAGGTTGCAGCACTTGTCTGATAGTCAAAGCAGGGAGGCAAAGATATACTGGGAATGGAAGACATCCAGTATAAACTTCTAGGCCCTGGTATTCTAAAGAGGGCCAAGCATGCTAAACCCCCCTTACATGGTAGGGCAAACAAATAACAGAGCTTGAATTGTCTTCTACAACCTGGTCTTATCCCATAAGACACATAGATTTACTCTATTTGTCACTGATCACACACACGCGAGCACACACAGCCTGCCTCTTATTCTAGATTTGCCAAGAACAGGGAATGCTCGGGAGTGCTTTCTGGTTGCAGTCAATGGGAGATCAGCAAGATTATTAAGGGGTGGGGGTGAGGGAGAACAGTTAGAAGGGCTCCATCTAAAAATCAGCTCTCAGCATGGCTTCCTTTTTACCAGTCACTCTTCCTGAAGATTATAATGGAAAGTCAAATCTCATCGTGTTCTAGGAGCACTGTGTCTATAGAATATATTATGAAGGTCACCTTCCTGCCTAATTTCAGCTGGCCTGAGGTGCATCACAGTTTTACTTAGTGAAATAACAAAGCAAAGAACTCTACTAAACAACCTGCCCATAAAATATGCATGGTGATGTATGATATAATAAAGCCTTGTTAGAGTAAGAGCAGCAACTACTTTCACTAAAAACACAAAAGAAACAGCACCATGCTATGTTGACATTACAAATTGTGATTTCCCCTAATTCACACTTGCATTATACATGCTTTCTGACAATTGCAAATTGCAGGTCCTAAGGAGAAAGAAGTCAGTGGTTCCAGGAAATGCAAAGTGTGGAAAAATATTCTGATGAGGACAAAAGAGAAAAACGAACCTAAGTTCATAGTTCATAAAAGCTATAACAACCCATAATGATGAACATCAGGATGAAAAATGGCTTCAGCTAGATTATTTTAATATCCTTAGAGTTTGTTAATGACTATCTCCCACACCCTCATCAAATCTCACTTTATTATGATAGTTTTTGAGCAACTCATGTGTATAAAATAAATGTTTAGATTTGAAGAACCAGAACTAATTTAAATCAGGGCATGTTTGCAATGATCACATATACTTGCCACCATGGACTGTCATAACATGTTACTTATATTAAGCAAAAAGTGATAGAAGATAATTATTATTTTGTCATGCCTTGGAACTATTAAAATTTACAACTCATTGCCTGCCCTTTCTCTAAGTAGCTGAAAAGACAAAATATAAATAAATACATCAATAACTATTCTCATTGCTGTGACAAAGTACACAACAAAAGCAACTTAATGAAGAGTTTATTTTGGCTTGCCTATTGATGGAAATGGTCCATCATGGCCATGAAATTATGGTGGTAAGAAAATCTCTGATGCTAGAAACCAGACATGCCTGGTCACAATACACCAGTAGAGAGGTGAATGCTGCCACTTGCCTGGCTCTTTCCTTATTCAGTCTGGAACCCCAACCCATAGGCTTGTGCAACCCACATACAGAGTATGTCTTTCATCCTCAGTTAAGTTTTTTCTGGAAATGTCCTCAAAAACACTCCAAGAGATGAATCTCCTAGGTGATTCCAAAACCTATCAAGACTTACCACCACAATTCATAAACCTCTGTTGAGAAGGTACATTTTTGCTGTGGTTAGAACATGCCACAGAACAGTATATAAGTCTTCTTTCCAAGAGATGGTTAGTAGAATGTCTCAGGAACTCAAAGCCAGAGGCTTATTTTCCAGGTTGCACAGTGGATGGAACTGGTGAGCAAGACTCACAGCTATATAGTCTGATGTTTTAAAATGTGTTGTTATTCATACATAACCCATAATAAGACATCATTTTCTTTATATCCACATTACTGCGCCTAGTCAGTTCATTCCACTTTCCCCAGTGCTGACCTGAGATTTATAAGGAAGGATCTATTCCTCAGGAGCATCATCTGTCCTCGATAATTTCCCAAGATACCTCTCTGTATTTGGTGAGTCACAGAAGAAAGGGGCCATGATGCTATTCCTTAATTGTTGCTTCCAATTCTTCCTCAGATGGCTTCTCTGTCATCTAAGATACTTTCAATAATCGTGAGCCAAACTGAGACATGCAATCATCTATGGAGACAGTTTCTTCCAGAACTTGCTCCTCACTGGGATCTGACTAAGAAAGAAGGTTCTTTAATTACACCAGGCTGTCTGGGGATTCCTAATTAGTTCTTCCTCTAGAATTGGCTTCTGAGAAGATGGGGAGCATTCCTATCCTTTCATAGGCCCTGAGAAGTCTGTGCCTTTGTGCTTGCCCTAGAGCTACCCAATTTTCTCCATTGGTAGAATAGTTCCTTTATAGGGAGCATCATTCTTTATTCTGATTCATTGGATATGCTTCCTAGATTTAGCTTGAGTATTTTCAAACCCAGATATTCCTTTACTTCCTTCTGTAAGTACATGGTCCTCAAATTCCTGCTGACTGACCCATCCAGCAGGTCCAGTTATTCGAGGATCTTGAGGGGACCTCCTCCTAATAACCAAATGGGGGGTAGAGAGAGACGAGGGTCTTGTACGAGTAACGACACGGAAACCGTTCTGAAGTTGTATCAAGACCCCAAAATGTATTAGCCAGGCCCAAGGTTTAAATATACAAGCAAAAGGGGAAGTGCCTTTCAGCAGGAAGGATGGGGCAGTAGAATTGCACAAGGAAACAGGGAAGTACAGATACTTATCAGCGGGAGGGATGGGGCAATACAAGCAAAAGGTGAAGTATTTATCAGTGGGAGGGGGGCAATAGAATTCTTTCTTTTGACAGCTACACGGGGAAGCAGGAACTTGGTGGTGTCAGGTTGTGGTCAGGAGAGCGGTGATGACCCAGGGCTGGAACATCCCGTAGTTCTCGGAATCCATGTGTCGGTGGCCCGCTTTTGACCCCCTTTTCTTCTCAGGGGGAGAGGCCCAATTCAGAGATCAGGGAGGGGGAACTAAAGAAAATATTTCAAAATACCACCCTACTAACTTAATGAAAACATATCTGGTACTGTACCAGTCTGGGTTCCCTAGTAATAGAACAGGGAACTCATGAATTGTTCAGTTCACGAGGCTGCCTGCTACAGCAATAGCAATCTGCCACTGAAGACCTGAAGGGGTTTCATAAAGCTGCTGGTTTCAATCCCCATTGGAAGCCCAACAAAGCTGGGTTCTCATATCAGCAAATGAATGCAGCAGCAACAGGCTAGATGGACTTGCCAGGGAGAATGAATGCAAGTAGACAAAGGCAAGACAGGTTTTTGTTTCCATCTTCTTTTATCCTCAACGGAAGCCTGTGTTTAGAATAAGTCTGCTCCACTTCAGTAACCTGATCAAGAAAATCCTCCACAGGTGTTTCTTGTGCTTTGTCTTTTTGTTGATTCCAGCTCCAGTCCTGCTGACAACTAAGATTAACTAGCACAGCTAGGAAAAATATCCCAGAATCATGGGAACTTGTATCCTATATCCACATTTTGGCAGTATGTGACCTTGGGAAAAGAACTTGAGTTTTATAATTCCTGCTTTCCTTGCCCGTCTTATAGAGTTATTGGATAAATTATCTAAACCACAGTGAAGCAAGCTTTAAGCAAACTATGAGTCTGATCAGCACTTAATAAATCAGGATTGTTGTTGGCCTCATCAAAGTTCTCGTCAGCTTCATCATTATAGCTAGTGATTTTAAGCAAATTGCTTAAGTCTCAGATCTTAGTCTCTCCATCTATAAATGTGCCTATAATTTCTAAGCCTTTGTCTAAGGATCAAATGGGAGGGCACTTTGTGACTTGTAATCAGTTAGGTCATTGCAGGAGAGGCTGTCATTACTACTCTTGAAATTGTAGGGTAGGGAAATTGAGCACAAGCCTGAACATCCTATCAAACCAATGAAAAGAACCTAGCCAGGAATCTAGTTCTTTAGGATAAAGAAAACGAGTAATGATTAAAAGTCTCTGAGACAAGGCACCTAGGAATCACCTCTGTGGTACTAGAACCCAATGCTTGGCATTGGGATGGCAAAAAAGGTGAAGCCTTGGGGCAACATGGTGACAGGAATAAGAGTGACTTCAATGTTCTGTCATAATAGGTGAAGGAGGGTGGCCAGAGTCAAGATTCTTGGAATGTGTTATCCAGAGATGAATAGGATCAACACAAACTAAATCAAAGCCCAAGAAATCTTTCTCTGTAAAGGACCAGATAGGAAAGGTTTCAGCCTGTGTGATCTTGTCTCCAGCATCATTCTGCTATTGGAGCACAAATAAATACCCATAAATCTATGTAAAATTATTTTTTGCCATATTCAGTTAGAATTTTATTAACCAAATAAAAGGAAGCAGACTGGAGGGATAGTTCAGATGGTAAAGTGGCAGCCTTGCAGGTGTGAAGATCTGAGGTCTACCCCTAGAGCCAATGAGAAAACCAGGTGTGCTGGGATGTTCCTCTAATCCTAATCCTAGAAAGGCAGACAGACAGATCTCTGCAGTTTGCTGGCCACCCAGTCTAGCCTAATAGGTAAATGAAAGACGAGGTCTCAAAAATGATGGTCAGCACCTGAAAAATAGTACCTGAGGTAGGCAGTCCTCTGTCTGTCCTACACATAGACAACATACCATATACACACGAACACACGAACACACACACACACACACACACACACAAGCACCATATATATCTGCATACCCACAAACAGCACACAAATGAAGACATGAAAGATTTTTGTCATTTCTTGCCATCAGCTGGGTTTGTGTTTGTGTTAAACTTATTTTTCAAAATTCTTGATTTGCTTCATTACATCATTTATTTGTGTTCTTCCTGATCTCTTAATATAGGCACTTAGAGCTATAAGCTTTCCTCTGAAGACTGTTTTTAATATGTTGCAGAGACTGTGTTGTGTTGTGTTTTAACTTGCATTTAGTTCCAGGAATATTTTTGATTTCTTTCTTGATTTCTTCTTTGACCTTTTCATCATTGAGTAATAACTTGTTTGATTTCTATGAGTTTATAGACTTACTGGAGTTTCTCACGCTGCCATGTTTAAGTTTTATTCCGTAATGATCAGATAGGACACATGGGACTATTTTCCTTGTTCGATATTTGCTAAGGTTTGTTTTGTGTCCCAATATATGTTCTATTTAGAGAAGCTTCTATAGTTGCAAAGTAGAACTCACATCTTTGGTATTTGGGGAGAATATTCTGTAGACACCTGTTCTGCCTGTTTGATGTAGGATGCCATTTCATTCTGAGGGATCTCTGTTTACTTTTTTTGTCAAAATGACTTATCTATTAGAGAAAGTAGGGTATTAAAATAATTTAATATTAGAGGCTTTGTGTTTGTCTGGGTCTTTGATACCATTGGAACTATTTTTATAAAATTGGATGCGTCAGAGTTTGGTCTATCTACAGTTTATATTGTGGTATTTTCTTGATTAGTCAATCCCTTGATAGGATACAGTGATTCTCTTTTTTCTCTGCTGGTTAGTTTTAGTTTAAAGTACATTTGCTTTTCAGATATTAGGATGGTGGTACCTGCTTGCTTCTAGATTCCATTTACTTGGAATACATTTTTTCCGTGTTTTCTCTTTGAGGTAATGCCTTTATTTCAAGCAAAAATGAGGGTTTTTTTTTGTTTTTTGTTTTTTTTTTTTTTGACAAAGGATAGATTTTGTTGCTTAAAATATTCAGCTAGCCTGTGTCTTTTGATTGGCGCATTGAGGCCATTAACATTTAGAGTTAGTTATTTTTGAAAGGTGTGTAGATTGAAGTTATTTTGATGTTCTTGGTTGGAATGTGGTCCTAGGTGTGCTTTATATTTCCTTAAATTATAGCTTTGTTTGTTTTCTTTCTAGAGTCTCTTGGCTGTGCTTATTCCTGTCTTCCCTTCAAAGGATTGCTTCCAGTATTCTGTTTAGCATTCTTACATTGAATATGAATTTTTGTAGGCTGTCTATAAAAACCTCAAAAAACAAGGAGTCAAGAAAACAAATGACCCAATTAAAAATAGGCTATGTATCTAAACAACAAGTTCTCAACAAAAGAAACAAAAGTGCCCTAGAAATACCACAAAAAGTATCCATTATTTTAGCAATTAGAAAAATGTGAGTTAAGCTGACTTAGAGATTTCATCTCTCCTCAGTCAGAATGACTAAGAGCAACAAAACAACTGGCAAAAAATGCTAGAGGGGTTGTGGGAAAAAAGGAGTCCTCATTCACTGTTGGTAAGAATGCAAATTGGTACAGCCACTCAGGAAATCATTATGGAGAATCCTTAAAAATAAATCTACCTTATGACCCAGTTGCCACTCCTTGGCATATGGATAAAGAACTTAACATCCTACCCCACAGATACTTGCTCAGCAATGTTTACTGCCATATAATATACAGAGAAGGAAACAAAGTATTTTTTCTCCAATCGATGAATGGATAATGGATATGAAGTACATATACACAATAGAACAATGTTTGGTTGTAAAGAAAAACAAAGCAATGAAATTTACAGGTAAATCAATTGTGCTAGAAATGATTCTATTGAGTGAGGTAACCCAAGCCAAGAAAGACAAACACAAAATGTTCTCAAAAAATTACTCATTTGTGATTTCTTGCTCCAAGTCTTCAAATGTGTTTGTACAACATGAAGTATCCATAGAAACCAGAAATGCACAAGGAACCATAGGTGAGGAGAGGGGCTTGGGAGGGAAATATCAGGATACAGCTGATATAAAGTAAGAAATGAGAAAACCTCGTTATGTATGTTTGATCAGGCTAGTATAAGGGACTTCAAAATCAGTATAGAGTATTGGTATGACTATTTAAGGTAAGCCTCTATTGCTGAAACACCACGGGCTTAGGATACATGATCGAATGATTCAAGTTAGATCCAACCGGAAAGCCTCCTTCCTGAGGTATAGCTTTCATGGGACCAGAAAATACTATGCAAGCTGTCAAGGGGATGAAGTAATAAATTGTCCCACCCAACTGCAGCACCTATGAACCACAATAATGGATAATATGGCAAGATGTCTATAAAGGTGCTGGACACAATGCAAAGGTCAACATATCATAGAGAGTCCAGGCCAAATGAATGTATCTATTTCTTAGCTCCTGTATCTTTGGCTCAGGGAACATCATGGGAGAGGGGGTAGAAAAAAAATGTAAGAGCCAGAATATGAGGAAGTTTGCTGTGAAAACAGTCTCTTCTAGAAAAGAGACCAAAAGCAAGTCCAAAACACAGCCATTATCAGTGGTAGCAAAGCCTGGTTTGGCACACCTTTAATCCTAGTACCCAGGATAGAGAGGCAAGCTTATCTCTATAATTTGAAGGCCAACCTGGTTGGCAGAGCAAATTCCAAGTCAGCCAAGGCTATATAGCAAGACCTTGCCTTAAAAACAAAACAAAAGAAAAGGGTATCAATTTACCTGGAGGTATTGGTAGTTGTAAGATGCATGTGTGGATATAGGAAACAAATTCTGAGTCCTCTCAAAAAAAAAAAAAACCCAGCAAGTATACTTAACAAGGCTGAGCTCTTTCTCCAGCCCCCAATTTCCCAAGATTCCATACAATTTAAATTTGTATGCTGATTATATTGGTGTAGATATATGTATATTATGTATGCTTAGTGCAAATGAATATGTGCTTTGTGTTTCCTTATGTGCACATGTAAAAACCAGAGTAAAACATTGGTGTGTTCCTCCAAAATAACCAAAAACCAAATAAAACAAAACAAACAAAAACCAATTCTACATGCTACCATGGAAAAGGGAAATTTTCTGTTTTTTTAAAATTTTCTTCAAAGACATTTTTATTAGATATTTTCTTCATTTACATTTCAAATGCTATCCTGAAAGTCCCCTATACCCTCCCCCTGCTCTGCTCCCCAACCCACCCACTTCCTAGCCCTGGCATTCTCCAGTACTGGGGCATATAATCTTCACAAGACCAAGGGCCTCTTCTCCCATTATGGCCTACTAGGCTATCCTCTGCTACGTATGCAACTAGAGACACACGGTCTGGGGGGTACTGACTAGTTCATATTGTTCTTCCTATAAGGTTGCAGACCCCTTTAGCTCCTTGGGTACTTTCTCTATGTTCCTTCGTTGGGGGCCCTGTGTTCCATCCAATAGATGACTGTGAGCATCCACTTCTGTATTTGCTAGGCACTGGCATAACCTCAAAAGAGACAGCTATATCAGCGTCCTGTCAGCAAAATCTTGCTGGCATATGCAATAGTGTCTGAGTTTGGTGGTTGTTTATGGGATGGATCCCCGGGTGGGGCAGTCTCTGGATGGTCATTCCTTCCATCTCAGCTCCAAACTTTGTCTCTGTAACTCCTTACATGGGTATTTTGTTCCCCATTTTAAGAAGAAATGAAGTATCCACACTTTGGTCTTCCTTCTTATTGAGTTTCATGGTTTTGCAAATTGTATCTTGTGTATTCTAAGTTTTGGGGCTAATATCCACTTATCAGTGAGTGAATATCTAGTGACTTATTTTGTTATTGGGTTACCTCACTAAGGATGATATCCTCCAGATACATCCATTTGCCCAAGAATTTCATAAATTCATTGTTTTTAATAGCTGAGTAGTACTCCATTGTGTAAATGTACCACATTTTCTGTATCCATTCCTCTGTTGAGGGACATCTGGGTTCTTTCCAGCTTCTGGCTATTATAAATAAGGCTGCTATGAACATAGTAGAGTATGTGTCCTTATTATAAGTTGGAACATCTTCTGGGTATATGCCCAGGAGAGGTATTGCTGGATCTTCCTGTAGTACTATGTCCAATTTTCTGTGGAACCGCCAGACTGATTTCCAGAGTGGTTGTACAAGCTTGCAATCCCACTAGCAATGGAGGAGTGTTTTGAGGACCTTGACTCAAAAACAAAACAAAACAAAACAAAACAAACAAGCAAACAAAAACAAATCTACATGCTAACATAGAAAGGGAAAATTTTCATAGGCTTCCATCTCTCAATCAAAACTACAGGCAACTAATGACTACAAGGAGAGGGAGAATTAGCCTCTTACAGGGATGATAGCCTGTTTTGGTGATCTAATACAAAATGGTCAGCCATGCATCCATATAACTCAAACAACAAAAATGGATTCAGCAGGTTGTATTTATGCATTTGAATACCCCCTTCTGTGTGTGTGTGTGTGTGTGTGTGTGTGTGTGTGTGTGAGAGAGAGAGAGAGAGAGAGAGAGAGAGAGAGAGAGAGGGAGAGAGAGAGAGAGAGAGAGAGAGAGAGCAAGAGAGACAGAGACAGAGAGAGACAGAGAGACGGAGACAAAGAGACAGAACACTCAAAGAGAGGTTATCAACTTGAAAGTAGAGGGTAGACATGGAAATAAAGGAAGAGTTGAGGGAAGTACTTGAGCTGGGGGGAAGGAGGAAAGAATCCTATTTTAATTAAATATATATATAAATTAAAAATTAAATGTATATATCAATACAAAAAGTAAAAAGAGACATGAAAGAGCCAGATTTAGTCCTCATGCCTTGTTGACTCTCTTCAATGAAACTTACAGAAACCAAAGCTGAAGAATACAGAGAATACAGATGCAGAAAAAAAAAATGAAGTGGAATCATTTTGCTTGAATAATGATAAAGATAAAGCAAGTTTTACCTAAAAAGTTTTTATAGAAAGTGGACAAAGAGAAGAAACAGCAAGCAAACAAGTAGATAAACAGCACAGATTTTGTGGTGGATTTCCATGGTTGTTCCAGGGAAATACCTTTACCTATTGAGAAGTAAATACACTTTTATTATAATCTGTACTACACCTGTCATTATTTGCAAGCTTTGTCACCACTCTGTGTGGTAATGACAAAAACCAGTACAGGGGCAATACTATAGCTGCAAATACAAAGCTAGACAAAGGCTCAGTTATAGTTGAACAAAAACCTAGGCCGGAACATCTGTCAAAGATTCTCCTGGTAAACAGATATCTCTCCTTCAAAGGAACACATACAGGACCATGACTGAGACCCTATACACCTTGTAGCTTTACCACAAAGCTCCCAATTAGTCCTTGTCAATTGACAGTTGAGAAAGAGAATACAAAGACATGTGGAAGGGGTTACTGGAAGGAGTAGACAGAACTTTTATTCATTTTCCATTGGTCAGAAACCAGGCAGACTCTACCTGCTCAGGAAGCTACATGTTGCCTGCCTAAATACCCATGAGTTTGGGGGTCAGGTTTTTCCAGCACATAGCTATGCTCTACTAGGAACCTATTTTAATCTTGTATATTTGCCTTTGTGCCTATTCTGATGCTCAGCTCCAAATTGGACAGAATGAATTGTTTTTAGAAAGAACACCTCCAAATCAATTTAAAACTATTCACCTTTAAAGAGATAACTGCAATTTATCTTTGGAATCAAATCAAAGTTAATTGATCCACTTTTCAGCCATTGTACCCAAAGCAGGCCCATTGTTTGTTCCATGGTTTTGGCTGCATTGATTTTATCCTTGACATAACATATGTTCCAAAGATCTCCATTACTTCATCAATGTCATTCACTGCATGATCTCCATCTGCCTCACTTTTATTAACTTCATTGTTCTCAACCTCCTCATGTCACCATAAGCTCTATTCATTAAATGAAATGTTCAGTAAGTTGTTTAACTACTTCTATGCTGTCCTAATTCTGTGTCAAATCACATGCACAGGGTAAACAGAATCACGTGGATGCCTACTGAACTCTAATTTTGTATTAAATTCAATTCCTAGAAAATGGCAATATTCCTTGCCTTTTGCAAGGACTTTTAGGGGTTTATATGTATACCTTAATGTGTATCATTTACATCAATGTGCAGATAAGCATTTTTTCTTCTCTCCTATCTGTATCATCATCCCAGCTATATAATTTCCCTGCATCCCCTTCTTGTCATTATGGAGAGATGTCATTATGCCCAAGGAGATACTTGCTTCTATGCTAGAGAAGATTCCACTTCTATACTAGGAATTTCCTGAGCATTTTTTTTAACTACATGTAATAGCTATGGAGTTACATGTTCCACACAGTTGTAAGGAGAGATTACAGGCATTCTATATTATACCATTTATTTATTTGTTTTTAAAGACATGAATACTTATTATATACTGCCAAATGGTTCATTGTATATAATCATAGGACACAAGACACTCTATTCCTTCCATGCCAGCCACCCCTTCCTTTTTCATACTGTCAGTCCCTTTGTTTCCCTAGACAATTGCACTTCGACATTCATGTCAAATACTCATAGATGATTTAGTATACCTATATAACATTTTGGAATCTCAAATGAGAGAGAACATATATTTGTCTTTCTGAAACTGGCTTAATTTGCCTACGATGATCTCCTGTTGCATGAATTTTCCTGCAAGAGACATGACTTTATATTTGGTAAGTGAAAAATAGTGTGTTGTGTATATAAACCACATTTTATTTCTACATTCTTCTGTTGTTCCATACATAGGTTGCTCCCATAATGTAGCTATGGTGGGTGGTGCTACAGTAACCATTGATGTGCAAATATCTTTGCGATATGTTGGGTTAAAATCCTTTGGATAAATACCCAGGAGTTTTAAAGCTGTGTCATGTGGTACCCATAGTATTTTTATTTTTTTATTTTTTGGAGAGGTTTCCATTACTGATCTTTATATTTGCTGAAAAAGTTTGCATTCCTATCAGCAATGTACACAATTGTTTCTTTCTCCACACCTTCACCAGTATTTGTTGTTTTGATTTTATTTTATAACTACCATTCTGACAGGAGTAAAATGAAATATTACTACAGCTTCAATTTTCATCTCTATAATCAGTAGTTAGGATGAACATCAATTATTAAGCTCTCCCTCCTCTGGGCAACATAGAACTGGTCTTAGCTTATCTCTGTGAGTGGGAGTAATTGGTCTCCTTTACAGTTGAGGGAACAGCATTAGACAAGTGATGTATAGAACTCCATATTATACTAAGAAGTTCTAGAATTATTTCAAGTGCAGGTGAAAAATACTTGATAAGGTCATGAGGTAAGACTTGCATCCATATTCATATGCCATTTTGGGTGAGAGGACCTGTGTAGAGAGATAGCAGTGGGGTGGGTAAAGGAAATAAGTGAGCTCTATCACCAGAGGTAGCTCATAAGGAGGGCTGCAAGTTGACTTTCAGTGACTGCACCAGTGACTGGTTGATATTAGCCACTAGACCAGTATTTTTCAGCCTGTGGATAACAACCCCTTTTGGAGATGGTCAAATGACCTTTACATAGGGGTCACATATGACCATTGGAAGACCGAGATATTTACATTACAATTTATAATCATGGGAAAATTACAGTTACAAAGTATCAACAGTAATAATTTTATGTTTAAGGGTCACCACAACACAAGGAGTTGCACTAGACAACCCATTCTGAATGTTAGAGGAGGCAAACTTTGAATGACCTAGGCATGAGGGGGAAAGCTTCCACAAACAGAACTCACACCAGTGAAAACTAAAGATGCGGGCACTGGGAGGTTGCTCAGAGGTTAAAGCACTTTGCACTTTCCATATAAGCATGAAGATCAGAACTTGGATCAACAAAACACACTTAAAGTGCTAAGTTTGCACAGTAGCTCACCTGCAATCCTAGCCTCAAAAGATAGAGACAGAACCCTCAAAGCAAGACTAGCAATATCAGTGAGCTCTGAATTTGATTCTGAGAACTTGCTTCAATCAGTAAGGAATAGAAAGTGATCTCTGACATGAACCTCAGGCTTTCACATGTATCCACATGTGTGTATATGTGCACCCTCACACATGAGCCTGTATGTACACAAAACATGCATACACACACATACACCTATAAACACATGAAAATAGGAAAAAAGCAAGAAGTTGGAATATGATATTTGGACTAAGTGTATTTTGAGGTAAATATTCTATATATGCTATATGATTTTGGTTTAGTGTTAGATAAAAGGCAGAACATGGAGAAAATAAAGTCTGCCATTAGTGCTTCTATTGTACTCTAAATACATTCTGATTCCATGTACAACCGTAGGAGATTGTATCTATCAAATGGCTCTTATTCTAGATAAGATTTCATTTGTATTTGAACACTTTTACTTATCAGCCATCTTCATATTTTAAATCTGTCCTTTTCAACTACACCATGTCACACACCACTATATTGCACATACTTAAAAAGCAGTTAATAAGCCATTTGCTAGCAACATAAAAGATAGTTCATATAATCATTTCCTTCATGCAGTGATATGTAAGACAGAAACATGCCAAAATTGTACATCTTGACAATTGATAGGAGCAATTGTGATATATAATTATTCCCAATAAGATTCCACTTGAGTAATGCCATCTTTGCCTTTTCTGTGTTTCTTTTTTTTTTCTTAATTCTACTGTAGCCTGATCTTATTTCAAACTTAAAACAACTAAGGGGCAGTTTTGTTGCCACATCTGTGTCAAATAATGAAGGATCAATACAAGAAAAGATTTTGTAATTCCTTATCCATGGAAGAACTTATCACTGTTAGAATCTATGTTTTCTTTGTAGTGCCTTGTTGCTGTTCTATTTATATTTTTATGAGCACAACAGTCTCCACCTCTGTGTCTAATAGATGGGATTGCTTTGTGGCCTGAGTACTCTTGGATTTTTAAAAGAATCATGTCAAAGCTAAATTTTTATCACACGCTCTGAAACCTCTACCCCAGGGTGTTTTCATTTATATTTAATGTAAAATCAAGGATATTGGAGGTGGAACAGATTGTTCTTCATTGAGTACAATGAACAGTATCAGCTCACTTTGAATTCCAGAAATAACATTTGGAATGTTCTTTCTGGTAGAGCACTTCAGGGTATCTGGGTAGCTTAGTTCTTGGTAATTTCAAAATTGAATCACCTAACATGGTAGGTAACAAAGGAAACCAAGGCAACCTTTCTTGAGACTTATAATAAAATACACAACTTAGGGAAAGCTTCCAAAAGTGTGTGGTGTGGTGTGGTGTGGTGTGGTGTGGTGTGGTGTGGTGTGGTGTGGTGTGGTGTGGTGTGGTGTGTGTGTGTGTGAGTGTGTGTGTGTGTGTGTGTGTGTGTGATTTTTTTTATAAAAACCACATTTCTGATCCTCTTTAATTTCCTGCCTGTATTATATTTCTTAAGTACAGGGAGCTATGAGTTTCTATTATTTGACAAAGTAACACAATACATGAGAAGCCCTAAAAAGTAGTCTTTCCCTATAATTTCCTCCACAGGGCCCCTCTCTTTGGGTTCTCAAATGTGCAGTAGTATAGCTATGAATAGCAAACTCCTGTCAGTCTGAAGTAATGGAAATACTATTAAAGATGTCTTACGGCATGAGGGTGTTCCTCCACTCACCCACCCACTCCCACCTCCCCGCCCTCAGTTCCCCTACACTGGGCATCTATCAAGCCTTCTTAGGACCAAGGACCTCTCCTCCCATTGATGCATGACAAGGCCATCATCTGCTACATATGCAGCTGGAGCAATGTGTACTCCTTGGTTTCTGACTTAGTCCCTGGGAGTTCTTGGGGGGTCTGGTTGGTTGATATTGTTGTTATTCTTATGGGGTTGCAAACCCCTTCAACTCCTTCAGTCCCTTCTTTAACTCCTCTATTAGGGACCCTACACTCAGTCCAATAGTTGGCTTTAAACATCCACCTCTGTATTTGTAAGGCTCTGACAGAGCCTCTTAGGCGACAGCCATATCAGGCTCCTTTCAGCATGCAGTTCTTGGCATCTACAATAGTGTCTGGGTTTGGTAACTGTATATGGGATGAATCCCCAGGCGGGACAGTCTCTGGGTGGCCTTTCCTTCAGTCTCTGCTCTACACTTTATCTCTATATTTGCTCCTGTGAGTATCTTGTTCTTCTTCTAAGAAGGACCAAATCACCCACACTTAGATCTTCCTTCTTCTTAAGCCTCATGTGCTCTGTGAATTGTATCTTGGTTGTTTGGAGCTTTTGAGCTAATATCCACTTATTAGTGAGTGCATACCATGTGTGTTCTTTTGCTATTGGATTACCTCACTCAGGATGATATTTACTCATTCTATCCATTTCCCTAAGAATTTCATGAATTCATCATTTTAAATAGCTGAGTAGTACTCTATTGTGTAAATGAACCACATTTTTCTGTATCCGTTCTTCTGTTGAAAGACATCTGGGTTCTTTCCAGCTCCTGGTTATTATAAGGGTGCTATGAACATAGTGGAGCATGTGTCCTTATTACATGTTGTTGTATCTTCTGGGTATATGTCCAGGAGAAGTATAGCTGGGTCCTCAGGTAGTACTATGTCCAATTTTCTGAGGAACCATCAGACTGATTTCCAGAGTGGTTGTACAAGCTTGCAATCCCACCAGCAATAGAGGAGTGTTCCTCTTTCTCCACATTCTTTCCACAATCTTTTGTCACCTGAGTTTTTGATCTTAGCCATTCTGACTAGTATAAGGTGGAATCTCAGGGTTGTTTTGATTTGCATTTCCCTGATTACTAAGGATTTTAAACATTTATTTAGTTGCTTATTGGTCATTTGATATTCATCAGTTGAAAATTCTTTGTTGACCTCCACATAAAACCAGAGACACTGAAACATATAGAGGAGAAAGTGGGAAAAGCCTCGAAGATATGGGCACAGGGGGAAAATTCCTAAACAGAACAGCAATGGCTTGTGCTGTAAGATCAAGAATTGACAAATGGAACCTCATAAAATTGCAAAGCTTCTGTAAGGCAAAAGACACTGTCAATAAGACAAAAAGGCCACCAACAGATTGGGAAAGGATTTTTGCCAATCCCAAATCTGTTAGGTGACTAATATCCAATACACAAAGAGCTCAAGACGCTGGATTCCAGAAATTCAAATAACCCCATTAAAATGGGGTACAGAGCTAAACAAAGAATTCTCAACTGAGGAATACCGAATGGTGAGAAGCACCTGAAAAAGGTTCAACATCCTTAATAAGCAGGTAAGTGCAAATCAAAACAACCTTGAGATTCTACCTCAACAGTCAGAATGGCTAAGATCAAAATTTCAGTTGACTTAAGATACTGGCGAGGATGTGGAGAAAGAAGAACACTCCTCCATTGCTGGTGGGATTGCAAGCTTATACAACCACTCTGGAAGTCAGTGTGGAGGTTCCTCAGAAAATTGGACATAGTGCTACCAGAGGATCCTGCAATACCTCTCCTGGGCTATACCCAGAAGATGTTCTAACTGGTAATAAGGACACATGTTCCACTATATTCATAGCAGCCTTATTTATAATAGCCAGAAACTGGAAAGAACCCAGATGTCCCTCAACAGAAGAATGGATACAGAAAATGTGGTATTAAAAACAATGAATTTATGAAATTCTTGAGCAAATGGATGTATCTGGAGTATATCATCCTTAGTGAGGTAACCCAATAACAAAATAAGTCACTAGATAGTCACTCACTGATAAGTGGATATTAGCCCAGAAACTTAGAATACCCAAGATACAATTTGTAAAACACGTGAAACTCAATAAGAAGGAAGACCAAAGTGTGGATACTTCATTCCTCCTTAGACTAGGGAACAAAAAAACCATGAAAGGAGTTACAGAGACAAAGTTTGGAGCTAAGACAAAGGATGGACTATCCAGAGACTACCCCACCCAGGGATACAACCCATAATCAGCCACCAAACCCAGACACTATTCCATATGCCAGAAAGATTTTGCTGAAGGGACCCTTATATAGCTGTCTCATATGAGACTATGCTAGTGCCTGGCAAATACAGAAGTGGATGCTCACAGTCACCCATTGGATGGAACACAGGGCCCCCAATGGAGGAGCTAGAGAAAACACCCAAGGAGCTAAAGAGATCTGCAACCCTATAGGTGGAACAGCAATATGAACTAACCAGTACCCCCAGAGATTGTGTCTCTAGCTGCATATGTAGCAGAAGATGGCCTAGTTGGCCATCGTTGGAAATAGAGAGCCCTAAGTCTTTCAAATTTTATATGCCCCAGTAAAGGGGAATGCCAGGGCCAAGAAGTGAGAGTGGGTGGGTAGGGGAGCAAGGCAGGGGGAGGGTATAGGGAACTTTCAGGATAGCATTTGAAATGTAAATAAAGAAAATATCTAATAAAATAAAAGAAAAAAGAAAAAAGAAAATTCTTTGTGTAATTCTGTACCTCATTTTTAATAGGGTTATTTGATTTTCTGGAGTCTAGCTTCTTGAGTTCTTTGTATATATTGAATATTAGCCCTCTATTGGATTTAGGATTGGTAAAGATCCTTTCCCAATCTGTTGGTGGCCTTTTTGTCCTTTTGTCCTCTGCCTTACAGAAGCTTTGCAATTTTATGAGGTCCCGTTTGTCTATTATCGATCTTAGAGCATAAACCATTGGTGTTCTGTTCAGGAATTTTTCCCCTAAGCCCATGTGTTGGAGGCTCTTCCCCACTTTCTCCTCTGTAAGTTTCAAAGTATCTGGTTTTATGTGTAAGTCCTTGATCCACTTCAACTTGAGCTTTGTATAAGGAGTTAAGAATGGGTCAATTTTCAGTTTTTCTACATGCTGACCGCCAGTTGAACCAGCACCATTTGTTGAAAATGCTGTCTTTTTTCCACTGGATGATTTTAGCTCCTTTGTCAAAGATCAAAAGACCATAGGTGTGTGGATTCATTTCTAGGTCTTCAATTCTATTCCATTGATCTTCCTTCCTTTCTCTGTACCAATACCATACAGTTTTTGTTGTTGTTGTTGTTGTTTGTTTTTTGTTTTGTTTTGTTTTGTTTTGTTTTGTTTTTATCACTATTGCTCTGCAATACAGCTTGAGGTTAGGGATAGTGATTCTCCCAGTTCTTTTGTTGTTGAGAATAGTCTTAGCTATTCTGGGCTTTTTGTTATTCTGAATGAATTTGCAAATTGTTTTTTCTAACTCTATGAAGAATTGATTTGGAATTTTGATGGGGATTGCATTGAATCTGTAGATTGCTTTCAGCAGGATGGCCATTTTTACTATATTAATCCTGTCAATCCATGAGCATGGGAGGTCTTTCCATCTTCTGAGATCTTCAATTTCTTTCTTCAGAGACTTGAAGTTCTTGTCATACAGATGTTTCACTTGAACAAGCAGTTTTTTAAACTGTGGTTCAGTATCTCTATATAGCATATGCTCTCGGTGTATCATGTGACTGTTAAACATTCACTTGGGAGAGTTCCATTTTATGTCATTCTGCCAATAACTGGATTAACGGATCTAATTATTTTGTCTCACATGTAATTCCTAGGGACAGCTTTTAATTTAATTTTGTTTCTAAAATTATGTGTAACTATAACGATTCCACCAACTGGGTATGCGTGTTCTTCATTTCATTTGGCATGCAATATTTGGAAAATGCTTTTTAAAATTTAACTGAAACTTAAGATCATGTATAACATTTACTTGACTCTGAAATCATCTCGAGGACATAGGTTGTCAAAGAAGCACAAAGGGTGCTCTTATTCTCCTTTCTCCTGTGCAGTCCTTGGTTTGTTTTACTTTCAGTTATCAGCTATTGAACTCATGGCTTTATGATGGGTTTTACCACTGAGGTGCACCTCAGCTCCAACTCTCATTATTTAATATGAGTATACAATCTAATCCCACACTGTTCTTAGAAAGAGCAGTATACTAGACAGATATTTATTTGTGCCATTTTCTACTGTACTATATGTTTAGCACCCACTACATTATGTTTTCACACCTGCACACACACTGAGAAAAAGTAAATAGCTAGTGTACATGCATGTTGTGGTGGTTTGAATAGAAATAACAGCCCCTGTAGACTCCTGTGTTTGAATGTGCAGCATTATTGGTAGGTGTGCCCTTTTTTGGAGTAGGCGTGGCCTTGTTGGAGGAAGTGTGTCCTTATAGAATTTGAGTTTTGAATATATATATTCAAGCTACAATCAGTGAAGCACATAGTCTCCTGACTGCTATCAGATCAAGATGTAGAACTCTCAGCTCCTTCTCCAACACCATATCTGCCTGCATGCTGCCATGCTTCTCAGCATGATGATAATTGACTGAACATCTGAAATTGTAAGCAAGCCCCAATTAAATATATTTTTCCTTTGTAAGGTCATGGTGTCTGTTCCCAGCAATACAATCCCTAACTAAGGCACGGGTGTAACTTCTAAAAATTTTAGTGAGGCAAATTTTAATTCTTATGGGTGTCATCTGACAAATGCATTTATATAATAGTATAGCTGCCCCACCCCTATCTAATCTTTTCTCCCAAGTGGTTTCTTGTTAGTTTCCGACTATACATATTATTGAAATTAGCTCAGTGACCTTTTCTTAGCACTCTTTCCTCTATTCCTGAACTGTTGAATATGTTTATTTCAATTCCCAGTTGACATTAATATATATAAGCCAAGCTGTTTCCTACTCTATGCTTCACAAACTTTTCTTCCTCCTCATTTATGGGGAGATGGATTATACCCACATCTGTTGGAATCAATCTGATGCAGGTGTCTCCTGTTTCCTATATAGCATTAATAATGGTTGCCTAGGTAAATGTGTGCCTGGTTCTCCCCATTTTTATTTAGCAGCTGTTGTGCTGGGTATCTGCAGCTTGTTCTCTGGTTGATTTCCATCATGAGAATCCTCTGCTCTTTACAAGGACCTGTGAGCAGTACCAGTAGCTTTTTTGATTCGGGATACAGTACAAGCCTGACTCCCTCCCCTCAATTTCCTCCTACAGAGTGTTGGCGTTCATCAGTTCATGGGAATAACTTGGGAGCTCATTGGGCTGTTTTTGTTGTTCCTGGATATTTTGACTTTGTTGTCTTAGTTACCTTCTCTCTTTTAAAGGGAGAAGTTCAGAGGTCCAAACTGTTTTTGCCAACTTCTCATAATTCTCTCTGGTGGCTGCAGATTATATATATATATATATATATATATATATATATATATATATATGCCTTGAAGAATTGTTTATAAGTGCTAAATATCTCTTATGATCATTTAAAACTTTACTTAGCATAATTAACAATCTAGAAAACAAATCTAAGCAAATGTTAATTCTCACAAGCTCAGAACATGTTAACCATCCACTATGGAAAAATAAAACTCAGCTATACTGAAAGACACAAACCTTTCTTACCCCTTGAAAGTGAACAGCAGCTCACTTTTTATGATGCATATGTAATGGTTACATACATTTTAATTGTTGGGATTTCTACTCCTGTGAACATCAGACAAACCCTAGCCTTTTTTTTTTTTAACTTGACTTCCTGCAATGTGACTCATCTGTAAAGAAACATGGGAAACATTTGCACTGTTTGTAGTTTCTACTGGTATTATTTTTCAAGGTATAAGGTTTTTCATAATTAATATATTTCAGTAGTGAAAATGGATCACTTGCTTAAAAATACTAAATTCATCTACAGGGTCTTCTTTAATTTCCACCTGGGAATGGAGAGCTCAGAGTAGTGGGACATTGTCCTTGACCAGTGGTTCTCAACCTGTGGATAGCAACCCCCAATCCAGCTATCACAGGAGTCACCTAAGACCATCAAAAAGCACAGATATATACATTATGATTCATAACAGTTGCAAAATTAGTTATTAAGTAGCAATAAAATAATTTTATGGTTGGAGGGTCAACACAACATGAGGAACTATATATACTGAAAGGTCATAGCATTAGGAAAGATTGGGAAGCACTAAATAGTTCAGTTATTGAATGACATTAAGTATTTCCATGATTAGCTTTAACTAAGTTCATGAAAATAGCTTTCAGGTGATGTATATTTTTCCAGAAAATTCTACCCAAAGTGTACTAGTGGGATGGAAATGGCAGTTTATTAAGATACTGTTAACTTTCATTCATTAAACATTTGGGCTGGAGAGATGGCTCAGTGGTTAAGAGCACCAACTGCTCTTCCGAAGGTCCTGAGTTCAATTCCCAGCAACCACATGGTGGCTCACAACCATCCATAATGACATCTGATGCCCTCTTCTGGTGCATCTGAATACAGCTACAGTGTACTTAAATATAATAATAAATAAATCTTTAAAAAATAAATAAATAGGGAAAGTACCCAAGGAGCTAAAGTGATCTGCAACCCTATAGGTGGAACAACATTATGAACTAACCAGTACCCCGGAGCTCTTGACTCTAGCTGCATATGTATCAAAAGATGGCCTAATCAGCCATCACTGGAAAGAGAGGCCCATTGGACTTGCAAACTTTATATGCCCCAGTACAGGGGAACTCCAGGGCCAAAAAGGGGGAGTGGGTGGGTAGGGGAGTGGGGGGAGGGTATGGTGGACTTTTGGGATAGCATTGAAAATGTAAACGAGGAAAATACCTAATAAAAATATTAAAAAATAAATAAATAAAAATAAAGAAGAAATTTAGACTTTAATTTGTTAAAATTTGCAAGCTGTGCAGTCTTGTGACACTGTGACACAATGTTGTCATTTACAAAGTTCACACTCCAAAACTGTGCAATCGAGTTACAAAAAAAAAAAAAATTTCAGAAAAAGAATCACAAGGTCTTAAGTTAGATTATGATTTTGTGTAGGACTATCCTAATCTGCATGCAGCCCGTGGGCCAGGAGTTCAATACTTTTTCGAGAAGGAGTAAGAAGGTACATGCAGAGCTTATATACTCTAAACATTAGAAGCCATTAACTTTTTTCTTCTAACTTTTATAAGCTATTAATTTGAGAGGCACCAGGGTGTTATCTGCCCACCTCTAGTTTGAAAAAGAAACATAGAATCAAGGCTATTCTAGGCATCTGTCAAGCTGTAATTACCTCTTTGCTCAGAGAAATCTTTATGTAAGCCTAATGCAGATTGGCGTTTCTTTGGTCTAAAAGAACATTCACAGTCATCTTTTGAATAGAATGATCCTTATTAATGATGCTTATTTCAATATGTTTTGATACAGAGAAGATGTTCCTAGTGTGGCCCTGACATTGGAGATTACACCTTTAATTCAGCAATTTCTTATTTATTTCTTCATCTCCTCTTTCTAGTTCAGAGTTATTGAATGATATTAAGTTAAGCATTTCCAAGGTTAGGTTTAAAAAAGCTTATGAAAATATATATCAGTCGATATACATTTTCCAGAAATTTTTACCCAAAGTATAGAGGTGGGATGGAAATGACACTTTATAAGAGAATGTTAACTTTCAAGCATTAAACATTTATTCAGTGTCTTAAGCTAAGCATCCAGAAATTCACCCCAAGATCAGAAACTCAGTAAGTAACCCAATAGAAAGACCTCATGAGAAAACTGAATTAGAAAGGTAGGAAGAACTTGGTAAGGGGGAAAAAAAAGAAAGAAAAAGGAAAAAGGAAAAAAGAAAAAGATGCAATGTTAGACAAGGTCACAGAAAGAAAAATTTGATTGGATCTACAAAAGAATTCTAGATATGTTGAGATACATCTAAGAGTGGCCCCATTAGAGATAGTGTTTTCTAGGTTGCTCACTGGTTAAGGACTCTACTGCAGGTCTACCATACCACTACCATGTATTTAGCTAAAACAATCTTGGTGATCTAAGAATATTTCTTGTAAAGGACTAAAGCTAGGTGCTGGAGATGTGAGAACCCTAGGTCAGTGTATGTATCATCTTCCCCCTCCCCCATCATGTTTTCTCTCCACTTCTTACATGTATTCGATTCCCACTATTTTTATCCAAAGATGCCTAAACACTCTCAGATTCTAGTCTGTTTTCCATAAATGTACCAGTCTCAAAATGGAGACCACCTATACTTAAGTCTAGAGTTTCTTTTGAGGCAAAGATTTCACTTTAACTTACTATTATCTCCAGAGAGACAACTTTGGAGTAAATTAATTTAAATATAAAAAAGATAATTGCTGTCAAATGTCTGCTCTTCTGATCTTTAACTCACGTCATAAATATGCAAACAGTGTAACCCTAAAATTCTGACAGGAGTGATGGATCACCAGCCATTCAAATGCCAATTAAGTGAATGGATGGTGTTGGTAAGAAAGTGTCCTATCAATTAACACTATATCTATGCAAAAGAGGACTAAGCACAATAAAAGTGTCCAATTCCCAGGCACTTCCAGAGGTATTTGGTATATTTAATCATCATAGTAGTCCTCTAAGGAAAATTCATTTAACTATCACTTAATGATGGGGACATGGATTTTGTCACTGTTTGAACATCATGGACTGTAATTACACAAAATATGGTATAACATCACTAGGAAAGGTAATCACAAAACACTACCATTGTATGTGCAGCCCATCCTTGACCAAAACAATTATTTTTATTTTGAAAATGAAGAGAGTAAGGCTAAGAGATAAAACATATTCATCTGATACCCATTTATTACACAACCAGTGTGTTACAAGCATAGGGTGGGTGCTATTTATGTAAAATAACAAACAAAATAGATCTGGTCCATTTTCCTGTTGGTGGTATGACTTAGTATCGAATGCTGATTTTAAAAATTGAAAGAAAACCATATAAATAATTACAAATTATGGTATTTGTTGTGGAAGTAAAGACTAGGATACTAGTGGAGAAAGTACTGGCACAGGAGTAAGAAGTGGTGTTTAAGTTGCAGCCTACGGCTTAAATGGGAAAAACCAGTAAGTCAAGAATGAAGTGAAGAAATGAGGTTGGGGAAAGTAAAATAAGAGCTACAGATTAATCTACATGTGGAAAGATGAAAAACATGGATCAATAAAGTGAGAGGACCTTTGGGAGTAGAAGTTGACAAATGAGCAAGAGCCAAGTGCCCATGTTTGTAATCAACTTTTCCTGAAACACAACCAGACTCATGTCCTCATGTATTATTGGTGGCTACCTCTAATCTACAATAACACATTCCATAAACTGTAACAGACTGGCCCACAAAAACTAAAATATTTACTGTCTCATTACAGAATAAAAGTGTTGACCCATGGTCTAGACCATGAGAAGAAGTCTGGGATTTATTCCAGGCAAGAGAGGTGTGAAAAGAGAGTTTTGGGCAATAGAATTGAATAAGGCAACTTAGACCAGCAAGATGGCTCAGCAGGTAAAGGCTTTTGCTGCCAAGACTGACCACATGGTGGAAAGAGAGAAGTGACTCCCCTGCAAGTTCCCCTGTAGCCCTCACACAAGTGCCACTATACTCTCATGACCTTGCCCACTAAATAAGTGTAACCATGAAATAAGACAAGTCAACATTTAATAATTTCATTCTGGGTATCATTGCCAATGTTTGGAACAGATGTATAATGGAGCCACAAAGCTGTAGTCAAAGCGATGTCTTGTAGGTAGAAAGTCTTAGAGTTTGTATACTTTTATATTTACATTTTACAGAGATTATATGTAATTTGTAGTATGCATTCATATAAGCTAATTGTGACCTTTGTTGTCAAAGTGGCAAGTGTTTGAGATCACTGTTGAAACCCTTTCAAATACAAATTAAATTATGTGGTCATGAACTTTTCAGGGAACACCTTTGGGACATACTCTATGGGACTTAATATAGTTCTAGAGCTCTTGCAGTCAGCCTAATATTTAGTTTGTTTGTGGTACCAATGCGGGACCACATACTAACATTTCTCAGGTTTTATTTTACATCAGAAGATTCTAGTACATTGTTTACCTTGAGCAAGAATGACTCTGGGGATCCTAAGCCCTAGCAAGGCCTCCCATTTCAAGTCATCTTCTTATCTGAGCTAAGAGGACAAGCAGAGACTTCATTGGGTTTCTATGCCACCCAAGATGAATAGAATCTCAAGCCCCAAGCTACCCATGTGAGTCTTCTTTTGATTATCATTTTCTTCCATTTGTAATCTTCCTTATGGCATTTTCATATATAGTTTTGATTGATTCTCTCCTTTTACTTGTTCCTCTCCCCATCTCCCTATTTGTACCTTGGATCTCAGTATTCCCCTTTCCACCTATCACCACACAGGTCCTGTTATCTTCCCCACTCCCTCCTTAAAGTCCTTTTCCTCTCTCATGAACACCTTCTAGTATCCTGACCTCAGCCCACATAAATTCACACACATAAAATTTAGAAGCTGAGATTTGCACATGAAAATTCTCATATGTCTTAGGTAACAGGCCCATCTCTGGTTATAATGTAGAAGAATACTGGCTCACATGGAATCATTTCTGGGAACCTATATGGAGAGTTCGGTTTTTCTTTAAAAAAAAATCTAACAGATCATGTACAAGGAAGAAATGCATGTAAATAGAGAGCTATCAACTGTGCACAGTAATTACCTATTCTGTTCCAACGTCCAGCAGCAGTTTTATAGGGGTAGAAGGTTGTTTGGGTGGAGTTATTTTAAGTTTTCTTTCCCTCAACCTCTGTCCTGAAGATTAATTCTGCCCCCCCCCAGCTCTAAAGATATTTAAATGATGCATTATATGGACCTGAAGGGACAATCAACAATTCATCTGGGTAAAGAAAAGTATATTTTAAAAAGAATATCTAATGTGTGTCTTATTATCATTCTTATAGCATTTTTAATGTTGGTAGTGCAAGCAGCAGATATAAGAATAAAAGAGGGCCTTTATTTTATCAAAATAAAATTCTTGTAGTAATAGTCTCTCACCTTTTGTATATCACTGTGAAATCCTCCAGCTTATTGTGATTCATGCAGACTTCGTTATTTTTAAATTCTATACTGTCTTTTCTTTAAATATACTTTTAGATTTACTTATATCTTCTTTCTTGTGTGTACGTGTTGAAGACAGGGTATTTCCCAGGAACCCTAATTGACCTGGTCCACTCTGTATAACCCAGTGTAACTGCTCACAGTCAGCTATTGGATGGATCACAGGGCCCCCAATGGAGGAGCTAGAGAAAGTACCCAAGGAGCTAAAGGGATCTGCAACCCTACAGGTGGAACAACAATATGAACTAACCAGTAGCCCCTGGAGCTCGTGTCTCTAGCTGCATATGTATCAGAAGATAGACTAGCCGGCCATCACTGGAAAGAGAGGCCCCTTGGTCTTGCAAACTTTATATGCCCCAGTACAGGGGAACGCCAGGGCCAAGAAGTGGGAGTGGGTGGGTAGGGGAGTTGGGGGAGGGCATGGAGGACTTTTGGGATAGCATTGGAAATGTAAATGAGGAAAATACCTAATAAAAAATATTAAAAAAGAAAAAAAAAACCTTGCTGCCTCAGCTCTGACCT
This sequence comes from Mus musculus, assembly GCF_000001635.26. Taxonomy (NCBI): domain Eukaryota; kingdom Metazoa; phylum Chordata; class Mammalia; order Rodentia; family Muridae; genus Mus; species Mus musculus. The sequence continues at coordinate 167,560,363 of NC_000086.7, read as the reverse complement.
TCCAATGCTGAGGTTGCAGGCATGTCCCTCCAGGTGAGGCCCTCACATTGTTCTTTTTTTTTTCTTAGATATTTTCTTTATTTACATTTCAAATGTTATTCCCTTTCCTGGTTTCCCCTCTGAAGCCCCTATCACATTCCGCCCTCCTCCTGCTCACCAACTCACCCACTCCTGCTTCCCTGTCCTGGCATTCCCCTACACTGGGGAATCGAGCCCTCACAAGACCAAGAACCTCTCCTCCCACTGATGTCCCGAGAGACCATCTTCTGCTACATATGCAGCTGAAGCCATGGGTCTCTCCATGTGTACTCTTTGGTAGATTAGTCCCTGCGTTAAACCACCCAGGGACTCTGAAGGTACCCCTGGGAGGAGATACAGAGACAAAGTGTGGAACAGAAACTGAAGGAAAGGCCATCCCGAGACTATCCCACCTGGGGATCCATCCCATGTACAGTTACCAAACCCAGACACTATTGCAGATGCCAACAAGTGCTTGCTGACAGGAGCCTGATATTGCTGTCTCCTGGGAGGCTCTGACAGTGTCTGACAAATACAGAAGTATATGCTCACAGCCAATTGGATAGAGCACAGGGTCCTCAGTGGAGGGGACAGAGAAAGTACCCAAGGAACGGGAGGGGTTTGCAGCCCCATAAGAGGAACATCAATATGAATCAACCAGCACCCACATTGCTCTTTATATAAAATATATCGTATCGCATATCAGATCATGTTCAGAAGCTTTATCCTTTGCCGCAGTTTTTGTTGTAGTTGTTATTGTTTGTTTGTTGAATTCTTTTCTTCTCACCTCTTATGGGGTATTTTCTCTCTTTTACCTATTTAAACATTGATCTTGCTTGCGTGTTGAAGAAACTCAAGGGGAAAAAACTCTTTTTTAAAGGTGCAAATATTAACACCTATTTTTTTCCCAGCATGTGGCTGGATCAGCAACCTTTGTAATTCACTCTGTTTCTGGATCGAAGCTTCCACTTAAGCTTCTATTTGGTAGCAAGAATGAAAACTACAACAGCACTAAGAATGGAAAACACAGTTCCTCAGAAAATTGGACATAGTACTACCTGAGGATCCTGCAATACCTCTCCTGGGCATATATCCAGAAGATGTTCCAACTGGTAGGAAGGACACATGCTCCACTATGTTCATAGCAGCCTTATTTATAATAGCCAGAAGCTGGAAAGAACCCAGATGCCCCTCAACAGAGGAATGGATACAGAAAATGTGGTACATTTACACAATGGAGTACTACTCAGCTATTAAAAAGAATGAGTTTATGAAATTGCTAGGCAAATGGATAGACCTGGAGGGCATCATCCTGAGTGAGGTAACCCAATCACAAAAGAATTCACATGATATGTGCTCACTGATAAGTGGATATTAGCCCAGAAACTTAGAAAACCCAAGATACAAGATACAATTTGCAAAACAAATGAAACTCAAGAAGAACCAAGACCAAAGTGTGGACACTTTGTCCCTTCTTAGAACTGGGAACAAAACACCCATGGAAGGAGTTACAGAGACAAAGTTTGGAGCTGAGACGAAAGGATGGACCATCTAGAGACTGCCATACCCGGGAATCCATCCTATAATCAGCCTCCAAATGCTGACACCATTGCATACATTAGCAAGATTTTGATGAAAAGACCCAGATATAGCTGTCTCTTGTGAGGCTATGCCAGGGCCTAGCAAACACAGAAGTGGATGCTCACAGTCAGCTATTTGATGGATCACAGGGCCCCCAATGGAGGAGCTAGAGAAAGTATCCAAGTAGCTAAAGGGATCTGCAACCCTATAGATGGAACAACGTTATGAACTAACCAGTAACCCTCAGAGCTCATGTCTCTAGCTGCATATGAATCAGAAGATGGCCTAGTTGGCCATCACTGGAAAGAGAGGCCCATTGGTCTTGCAAACTTTATATGCCTCAGTACAGGGGAACGCCAGGGCCAAAAATGGGAGTGGGTGGGTAGTGGAGTTGGGGGGAGGGTATGGGGGACTTTTGGGATAGCATTGGAAATGTAAATGAAAAAAATACCTAATAAAAAATGTAAAAAAAAAAAAAAGAATGGAAAACACAGCCTCTACTGGCTGTGTTATGTAGCCTTGAAAGTGGCAAGAACAAGAGACAATGAGACTGCCAAAACCTACCTTGTATTATTATCTTAAGGAAAGTACAAGCTTTGCCCTTGGGTTCTGAGGGCAGGAAGCTGTCCTCCCACTTGTATTTGATTTACTTGGTTGATCTTTGTTGGTAGCCCCAATGTATATCTATTGTTGAGAAGTAATCTTTCTGTGATTCTTCCATGTAGCACATGGATAGATAGCATTGGGGAGAAAAACCCTTAGTTTTTCACATAGTCAGTCACAATACAAACTACAAACTCACTAAATATAAAAGTGGAAAGTCCTCACTATCACTCAAGTTCATGCTCAAAGCAGATTTCCCAACAGAGCAGAAAACAAGATATCTCTCTGCCTTTCCTTGGATAAAGTACAGTCACTGGTCAATTTATAAGGAATATTCCTAGGGTAAGACTAAACTCAAACAGAGAAGCACACTTTAGAGGTTAGGAGATTATCATGATTGACTGAAAATCTGTCAAGTTTTCAGGTGGATTGGGACACTGATAGGTATTGTTGGATTTTGAGAATTGTTTCAGCATAGTCATATTTGAATGATATACCCATGCTTCCCTAGCCTGATTTTCACCTTGTGATAAGAGAGTTCAGTCTGTACTATGAGAGTTCATAAATCTCTGCATGTTGCTTTGAACTGAAGTTTCTTTGAGGCCATTATTTGTACCTGTGCCAACTTTAAAAATAGTACTTCTCTGTTGATTCTCATTCTTTCCCGAGTATGTGAAACTAACCAACTGGGACAAGAGTTTCCAAATGCTATCTTTATAGCTAATAGTCAAACCCAAGTTCAATTCTAACAGAGCTCTACATCATTCCAATTGCTGTACTTTAATGTTATGCTGTAATGGCTATGATCCTTAATGTTAAGGAATATCTGGAAAGAAGAATATAGGACCACTAAGTCCAGAAAATAGGGCTGCTGTATTTAGTTCTGCTATGCCTCTCACCTCTCCATTCTTAGATAGCACTCCTAATAGGAGAACTCTAAACATAAATTTCCCCTGATACCTCCATCTCCATGATACCTGGTCCTTCCTTTGCTGTGACTGGGTAATCTTTCTGTAGCTACCTCTGTGTTCATTTTGATCACTCCACAAGCCATCTCTAATACAAGCATTTTTGTGTATATAGTTGGTTCCAATTGTATTCACAGGGAATGTAACTCGGGAAAAAAGAAATAGAGACAAAGAGATGTAAAAGCTAGCAATCCTCCTCATAATAGAAACAGCATGATACTGACACAAAACAGACATATATACCAATGGAACAGCATAGAAAATCCAAACATGAGTATATGTTACTACTGCCACCTGCTATTTGACAAAGATGCCAAAAAAAAACATACCCTGGATGAAGGAAATTTCAATAAATGGTGCTTTGTAAAAACTGGATGTCCACATGTAGTAGAATAAAATTATTACCATAGCTATAACCCTACATAAAAATAAATTCCAAAATTGATCAGAGTTTAATGCAAAACCTGGAATGCTGAAACTGCTAGAAGAAAATATACACAGTATATTCTCCCACCTGCATGATTCAAGTGTGAGAAAGGACTCTCTGAATACAACCCCATTTGCTCAGAAATTAAGGTCAATAATTGACAAGTGGGACCTCATATAACTAACAAATTTGTATACAACAGAGGAAACAGTTGTGTGAATGAGCCCACAGAGAGAGAAAGAATACCATCTATACATTCAGTAGAATATTGATATCTTGGATATATAATAAACTAAGAATCAAGTAAACAACCCAATTAAAAGGTGGGCTATGAATCTGAACAGAGAGTTCTCAAAAGAAGAAAGAAGAAATATCTCAAAAATATGTTCATGTCTATAATAGTTACAAAAATATACTAAAATGATTTTGAGATTTCATGTCAGTCAGATTGGCAGAAAAATCAAGGAGACAACTGAAAAAATACACTTGAGAATTCAGAAAAAGGAGAGCCCCCATTCACTGTTACTGCCACAATGTAGGCTGTTAGAGTCACTATGAAAATTTCTGTGTAGAGTTCTCAAAAGGCCAAAAGTAGTTCTACTTATGATCCAGTTATATCATTTTTTGTGATGGTCACCCTTAAACACAAGTACCCACAAAGTGAAATGGATTCTGTAGGTTGTTTGTGTGCACTTGTAGAAAAAGAGGTCATAAAGTTGAGAGGGAGTTGGAGAGTGACCAGAGATGATTAGAAATGATGTAAATATATAGCCTGTGTATGAAGTAAACTAAGAAATAAATGAAAGAAAATGAGGTGAAATAGAACTTACTATGTAGACCAGGCTGACCTCAAATTCACAGAGACCAGCTTACCTCTGTCTCCTGAGTGCTGGGACTAAAGGCTTGCACCAACATGCATCAGCCTTGATGGAGAATTATAAAACCATTTGCTATTGTCGGGAACTACAACTTTGTCTTCTTGTGTAGCACAGATTATTATTTTTTGTTGTTGTTCACACTATTTTAATATAAGTTTATATTGTAATATTTTCCATGTTTCTACAATTGTTGACTTTTTTGAAATCTTTTTTTATTAGGTATTTTCCTCGTCTACATTTTCAATGCTATCCCAAAGGTCCCCCATACCCACCCCCCCCCCAGTATTTGAAAACCTTAAAATTATTCAACTGATGATCAACTTGATTGTGGCACTTATACTTTGATTCCTGGCTAGCATTTCTCTGGGAGGTAATTCCCTGGCTTTTCCCATGGACTAGGATGGACTTTTGTAGAGTGATCTTACAAGCCAGTAAAAGTGAGAAAGAAACCCTAGTTGTCTGCTATATGGCTTCTCCCATGGCTAGGATGGACTTTTGTAGAGTGATCTTACAAGCCCGTAAAAATGAGAAAGAAACCCTAGTTGTCTGCTATATCTCCTAATATTTTCCACCGCACCCTCTGTCATTTTTCTTCTATTGAAAATGCACCAACCTTAATATTTCATCTCTGCCATTTTCTGAGACCTACTTTTCTCTTATTTTATGCTGGCATTCCCTTGGCTTCCCATTATTAATTCATAGGCCATTATTCTTACACTCCTCTACAAAATTTGCTCTTGCTCATTACTTAATGTTCTCTAACAATACCACCACAAGTTCTCCAACTGTAGAAACATTCCCTACATGTATTTAAGAACCGGCACCTTCTGAATTCTCTTCCTTATGCTGAATTAATATCAACACTTAAACGTTCATGTAGGGGAAACACCATCATAGCTTATTCATCTCTTTAACTCTCCCATTTTGATCATTATATTTTAAGCGAGAACACTGATCTCCATACCTTTAACATTTTTGACACTTAGAAAAACCTTTTCAAGTTTCATAAATTCCTAGGACCTAAACCACTCCTCTCTCTCTGAGCCCTTTCCTCTCTGCTCACTGAATCTCCTTTTGGACTTTCTATTGGTGTCCCTTCCCAGCAGTCAAGTCAGAATCTTACCATATCCAGTTCAGACAAGTTACCTCAGCACTGTCTTCAGAAACAAAATTCTTATCCCTCCCATGGATTTAAAGTTCACTCTGATCTGCGACATGCTGACCTGTCTGTCATCTAACTCCCTGTCACACTCTAGGATGGCATTAGCCACATTACTACCACCTCTGACTACATTCTCCTAGCTCCAGCCTTATTATTCCCACACCATGTAATCCCCCTTCATTCCTTTGCCCATATTTTAAGTTCTCCCTTAAGATTAACTACAGCATTTCCTACTTTGAAAATGTTTCTGTGTGTGTGTGTGTGTGTGTGTGTGTGTGTGTGTGTGTGTGTGTGTAAAAGTTGATGCCTTCTTTCTTCATGTTCCATGTACCTACGCATGCCTCTACATTTCACTTTCATTGTAAGAATCTGTTTACAGTCAAGCTAAACTATAGGCTGATTGAAGACAGGGAACCTGTTGTGTTCTTCATATCCCAGTGTAAGTCCAGTTTCCAAGATGTTTATTGAATAAACACTAATGAGTAAATAAGTACATAAATAACTATCATCCATACTAAGGTGGTTTGAAAACCATTATTCTTGTGTCTAGTTTCCTTCTGAACACATAGAGGGGCTTCTGAATTCTATTAATGGTGACAGGCACTATGGAGTGTTCCTTGCTGCGTGGTGCCCAACAAAACCCAAATCATTCTCATCCAGTTGATAGTTCTTATATCAAATCTACCTTAATTCTTCCTGGAATTCTTCTACAAGCATCTCTTTCAGGGAGCCAGTCCCTCCCATCTTGAATCCAAATTACACTTGAAAACAGACTTCCCCTGAACTAGACTCCATATATGCATATAGTAATTTTCCTGTTACTTCAAGAAACCACTTTCCTTGTCCAGTGCTTACCCATTGCTCAAAAGCTAGCTCAAAGGCTGCATTCTCTACCAATTCTTTTCTATATCTCACAAGCTAAACTTGGTTCTTTGACTTTTGTTTTCAGTACATCTATAGTAACTCCATCTTTCACCAGTCTAATCTAACCTGCTAGATGAAGTGAGTAAATTATTTAATCTGTGCCTCAGTTGCATGAACCCCCAAAAGTAAGAAGTGATAAGGTACCATTCATTGTCACAGCAGAGATGAAAAGAAACCTGCTTTGTAACATGAAAAAATTAATGCCACATGTACTTTTAATACAAAACACCCAGAAAGCAATCAATAAAAGCAAAATCCTAGGATGTTTTTGATTTTGACAATCACTTTGTCCTGGACAAAGAACATTAGTGCTCATGGTCTGAGTTAGTCTCCTCCCTTTAACTAAAATGATTTATGTGACTTTGATGAGGTGCATAATCTCTTTAATAACTTTGAATAGTCCTTATTTCCTCACATGCCACATGTAAAGGTAACAGAGTTTACCTTACACAATTATTGTAAAGACTAGAAATGTTGAGGGTCAAGCAGCTTTATACAGGCTGACATAGCCATGAAGAAAAACATGGAAGCTGACAGAGCTCTGATGACTGGACTCCAAGTAGTTCCCAACATTCCCATCAGAGCCTGGAAGATTAAGAATCACACCCTGGCTAAGAGACACAATTATGTGACTTGACAAGTCCTGAGAGAAAGTGACAGACCGTGAGACAGAATTCTATCCTGGGAGGTGATCCTGCCAACCTGGACAAGTGTCAAGATCTTACTTTAGAATCCTGTTTTGCAATGTGCTGCACCCCGGGATTCTCTGAGTCATGGCTGAGAACAGTCTAGAGCATCATCTCATCTTCTTCAGAAGTTATTCTGGGAACCTCAAGGATGGTGGCTTCAGAAAGAAGCCTGTGTATCATGCATGGGAGGAGGGAGAAGAGCCATTCCTTATGTGGCAATGAGACGAGCCAACTCTATCACTGGGCTAGACTCTTACCTGTGTCTTCTGATAAGCAGTGTGGGGCTTGAGGGACAGAAATTAGTAATAATTACTAAAAATAAGCAATAGTTTAGTGACAACAAAAGGCAATAGCATTTCTGAAGCCCTACTTGAGGGTTGTGTATGATGCACTGCCCATATTCTGCTCTCTTTAGCATGCCATTACTAGACCTAGATCCTTCCCTAGGATTGATCTTGTGATTATATCATGGTTATGAGGTGCCTCCTATTGAAGCAGGAGTGGATAAATTTGATAAATGAGGTTTCCTTTTTATTTATGGCTTCTAAAGTTCAAAATGTTTTAAAGTCTAGAGCCTCTGCTTTTCAACTCTTAATGGACATATTAATAGCAAATTCTCAATATGCAGATGAGGACATGAGAAATACTGAGGGTGAGTATTTTTCCCCAGGATATAGCTCACAGTAGACATGAAATAAGTAACTGCTCATAATGGAATTTCCTCTGAGAAACTTTGGCTGATTTCACATGGATTCTGAATGCCACTCGTTCTTCTTATAGTGAAGTTGTAATGGTTAGTACTTTATTTTGAACGTGATAGGATCTTCACACCTGTAAAGGACTCTCTAGATTAAACTAGACTCTTGCCATGCCTGTGAGGAACTGTTTAGATTATTAGGTCAAGTGAGGTAGGGACAGCTACCTTAACTGTTGATAGTACTATTCTATGAACTCAGGTCCTGGACTAAGGAAAAGGGAGAATATGAGCTGAGCACTAGCATTCTTCTCTCTCTCTTTCTTGACTATGGACGTAATGTGACCAGCTGCCTCAAGCTCTTGTTGACATGACTTCCCTGCTATGATAGACTGCATCCTTTATGAGCCAAAATAAACCCTTCCCTAAATTGCCTTTTTTAGGTGTTGTGACAGTATTTCATTGTGATCAAAATGGTCCAAGCAACTTGTTCTGTCTTTTCCCAATTTGTTCTCTATACTCTAAGAAGATGGGGTAATCTTGGAAAGCTCAAAATGAGTGATTTCTGGACAGTGTTCCAAAGAGTATTTGCTGGGGAAAAAAAAACAGCACAACACTTTAGTTGAAGGATGATGGTCCTACTGCTATCACAAAGTATCTAAGACTGAGTGCTTGAAAAAAAAAAGAGGGTTAAGTTGGCCTATAGTTCTGTTGGGTGTAATTAGCAGACACCACAACCATAATGCCTTGGCAAGCTTCTCTCTGATTACATCTGAGCATGGTGCAGAAGTAAAAAGGAACTTAGGTGCCAATGGGACCAATGCATGGAGTAGCCTAAGTTTCTATCAACCCTCTCTCACGAGATAGTATTAATCTGTTCATCAAATTCCCATGACATAATTGCCTTCCATGAGACACTACTACCACTTTATCACAGTACTGGGGAACCCACTTCCAACACACAGCATTTGTGAGACAAACAATACCAAATGATAGGAACAAGCTTACACAAATTTGTTTTTTGAAAAAAGTTATTTGTGTGTGTGTGTGTGTGTGTGTGTGTGTGTGTGTGTGTATACCTGTGCACTTCCCTGAGTGCATGTATGTACACCACATGAAAACAGGAGGCAATAGAGATCAGAAGAAGTCAGATCCCCAAGAACTGGAGTTACAGGTCATTGAGAGCCACTTTTTTGGTTCTGGAAACTACACCTGCTCTGCTAAAGAGGTAAGTGCTTTTAATCACTAAGTCATCTTTCCAGATCCTGCACCAATCTCTTGAATACTGTAAAACACTCACAAACTGGAAGGGTTTCTAGAGGCAATGTATGTGATTTAAGTATCTTCCAGTTTCTTCATCTTCAGGAATGAGAACCAAGACAGCTAGGGGGTATCAGGGACATAAAGAGAGTTGCTTCCAGCCATAAGGGAGACCCTTTGCTCCAGTGACTGTGTCCTAGTTGCTTTCCTAGAATAGCAAGCCAAAAGGGGGAAGAACTCACTTATGTTACATAGTATGTAACTCAGTCTCAAACATTCTGGTGCATAATAGGAGCTTGCTGAATCTTTGAGGAGTGGACTTATATAATCTTTAAAGTGTATGGAAAGATAAAAGAAGTTAAGCATAGAGCCAGTAAGCATATCTACTAATGGAAGCAATTGGTTAGGAGGTCTTATTTGAAGCCATAAGAAATGTAGAAACCATCACAGTATTCTGATTTTTTAATTACTTGAGAATTTCATACATAGACATAAAGTTGTTTTGATAAAGTCTACCACCCCTTCCTTCCCTGAAAATTTTCCTCTATTTCCTCCCAACTTATTATGTTCCTTTTTAAATTTACTGTGTCCATCTAGTACTGACTGTGTGTGCATATATGTAGGACCATCTACTGAAGCATGGACAGCCTCCTGGGAGCTGAATCCCCGGAGAAAAATGACTCTTCCCCTCTCAGCAGAGTATTTTAAGAAAGAGAGTGACTTGATTAACATAATACCTTCATAAAATCATTCCAGTTGCTTCTAAACACACTGAAGGAAAACAAGACAGAGGCACTCTATTTCTTCTAAAAGTTCCTTTTCCAAGTATAGTTTTTGAATGGATTTCTTTTTAAAAAGTTATCTACATGTTGCTTGTCACTGAGGCCATAAACTTCTTGTCTCACCTCACTTGGATTCTTATTTATAGATTCAAAGAGAGGAATTAAAAGTTTGTCATTAAAAGCTGTAACTGACTGGTAGTCAAACTACCTTTTTTTACTATTCAGTTCAAAGCAGCAGTTACACACAGCCCCACAGCCCTTTGCATAGTTACTGTCTTTTTTTTTTTTTTCTGAGCTTGAAGCATCAGAGCCTACACGGGGGACCAATTTACAGTTGCTATAGTCACCCTTCCCGGGAGTGGGTCCTCTTAGCTCTGCAGAAATAGACTCTAGATAGTTGCTGGACCAGAGTGAGTAAAGGCAACATCCTCTCCATCACTCTACTTCCTTCTGAGCAGTGTGTCTGGGTAGCAGAGGTTTCCTAAAGCAGGCCGAGCAAATGTACTCACTGAGAGGTACTTCAAACACACTATTCTTACTTCCTTGAAATATTTTCTCTCCTCCCTCAATTCTCTCTCTCATCCACATCCACCCACAAGGACTTTTTCTTTCTGGCACTCTTCAAGGAAAAATAATGAAAAGAAAAAAAAAGAGAGAGCTGGAATTTATGTAATACCTTGCTCCTGAGACACTAAAAGCAGTTCACCCATCTATAATTTGTTCCTATAACAGTCCCCTGAACAGGCCTGTTATTATTATTATCCTCTTCATTATTATTATTTCCATTTTGCAGCCACGTGTCTTGCTACTGAGTCTTTTAGCTAACACTTAATTTCTTGAAGGGTGTTAGCCCCTTAAGTCCAAAAAATAGACTTCAACTGCTACCTTCCATTTGCAATTGTGCCATATATTCCATTACAGCCTCTAGACCTTTGCTTAATTTTATCATTTAAAATTCATTAAACCTCTGTATTGTGAGAGCCTGCAGGATTGCTGCATGGGAGCTGAAGGGAATGCTGGGAGAGAACAGAATCAAACAGAAGTATCTTCCAAGCTAAAAAGGAAATGGAAAGCAACTGTCAAACCAATTTGAGTTGCATAAGAATTCTTTTAATGACTTGGTATATGAACTTGGCAGGTGACATGACCTGTCTTTTTTCTAATCTCTAGTCAGTCATTCAGCCTGAAATTTGTGTTGGCTTCACATTTTTTTACATCTTGAAGTATCTCCAGCATGCCAAATTCCTGTAGTCATTTTACATACCCTGTGACAACAAGGCCTTCCCATAGGAATGACCCTGACATGCCATGAGGCACTTGCCAATGATCTCTTTTAATTGCCTGAACAGTCACTTCTGCCTTTGGGCCACTCCCTAGTTTATTTTTTGACATAGAGGGGTTTCATTCAACAAGACAGTTGTTGAATCTTACAATTCCCATGTCTAACTTTCTTACTTGCATTTAGTGACATTCTCTTTATGAAATAGCTGCCTTGTTAGATAATGGCTGTATCAGGCAGCTATCCTCTTCTTCTAACAAAAAAATGAAAAGATTGTAATGGCTTCCTGAACATGTTTGGATATGGGGGCTTGTGTGTGTGTATGTGTGTGTGTGTGTAGTTATATTTTTCACTCTAGCCATCTTATAGCATATAACTGGTGACAGTGGTTACATTCACAATATTATACAACAGCACTATTTGTAAAATGGCTTTAGAACCTTTGACAGCAACTCCATACGCATTAAATGATGACATTCTATTCCCTCCGCTCCAAGCATCCTGTAACTTCTAGTCTTCTTTTGTCTCTATGAATCTGTCTGTCTCTGATGCTTTAAAAGACACCTAATCCACAATCTCAGTAAGTAGAGTGAGGAGGAGTCTGTCTAAAAGGCCACAGGAATAGCCATGGCTTGAGCTACTTGCATGTGGCCCTATTTCAAAAGAGTTACATGGGATACAATTTGAAAACCATTAGTTTAGCCTAAATTCTCTCTTCTTCCAGACTAAAAAAAATTAAAAAATCAAGTCTAATTGACTTATATTATTTATCCTCAAATCATATAGTAAATTAATGCTGGAGCAGAGAGGAACATGGAAGGACTACCTAACTCCTTGTTCATGTTGTACTGAGTTCTGTAAAATTTCAGTTGCTTTATTGGGATATGGCAATGTCCTCCACCAATGTTTACCTCCTGCCTGCATTCTCAATTTGCCCTTAATTCAGATATATACCATTAGTAAGTAGTACTCATATTTCTTAGTTATGATTATCCCCAAATTAGGAACACAGATATACCAGTGAAAGGAGTCTCATCTATATAATACAAAAGGAGAAGAAATTGATGAAAAGGAAATACAGTACATATATGTATATCCATATCCACTGCCATATACAACTCTTCATATTCATGCATCTGCACACAAATATACAACACTTCTGGACTCTGAATTATATTCTTCTTTTCTTTTGCTGTGATAAATACCATAAAGAAAAGCAACTTGAGGGAGGAAAGAGTTTGGTTCACTTACTGATTACAACGCATCATCGTGGTAAGTGAGGACAGTAGCTCAAGATAGGGATGTGGAGACAAGAACTGAAGCAAGAACTATGAAGGAACAATTCTCATTGGCTTTCTTTCAATGGCTTACTCAGCTTGCTTTTTTTATCCCAACACAGACCACCTGCCTAGAGATGATACCTTCTACAATAGGCTAGGCCCTCCTATATTAATTAGCAATTAATAAAGTATCACACAGACATACCCACAGGCACATCTTATGAGGGCAGTTCCTCAACTGTCACTGAGTCTTTCCAGGTAGGTCTAGATTTGGGTCAAGTTGACAGTGGAAGCTAACTATGACAACTATAGTATGTTAGAGGGTTGTAATAAAAGGCAAAACTACCACTATCTTAGTAGCTGTAGAGCATTGGAGAAAGTCCTCAGCATCTCTGAATTCAGTGTCCTCTGGGTAAAATGAGGCTACTAATAGCTCTAGGATGTTCCAAGCATGAGTGTATAGGAAGCATAGAAGCTCTTGTTCAATATTTTTTTTTATCTACCAGAAATTTATTTTTTTTTTGTTTTTTTGTTTTTTTGTTTTTTTTCCATTTTTTATTAGGTATTTAGCTCATTTACATTTCCAATGCTATACCAAAAGTTCCCCATATCCACCCACCCCCACTCCCCTGCCCACCCACTCCCCCTTTTTGGTCCTGGTGTTCCCCTGTACTGGGGCATATAAAGTTTGCAAGTCCAATGGGCCTCTCTTTCCAGTGATGGCCGACTAGGCCATCTTTTGATATATATGCAGCTAAAGTCAAGAGCTTCGGGGTACTGGTTAGTTCATAATGTTGTTCCACCTATAGGGTTGCAGATCCCTTTAGCTCCTTGGGTACTTTCTCTAGCTCCTCCATTGGGAGCCCTGTGATCCATCCATTAGCTGACTGTGAGCATCCACTTCTGTGTTTGCTAGGCCCCAGCATAGTCTCACAAGAGACAGCTACATCTGGGTCCTTTCAATAAAATCTTGCTAGTGTATGCAATGGTGTCAGCGTTTGGATGCTGATTATGGGGTGGATCCCTAGATATGGCAGTCTCTACATGGTCCATCCTTTCATCTCAGCTCCAAACTTTGTCTCTGTAACTCCTTCCATGGGTGTTTTGTTCCCAAATCTAAGGAGGGGCATAGTGTCCACACTTCAGTCTTCATTCTTCTTGAGTTTCATGTGTTTAGCAAATTATATCTTATATCTTGGGTATCCTAGGTTTGGGGCTAATATCCACTTATCAGTGAGTACATCTTGTTCAATATTATTAACACTTGTCATATTGGGATGACTGGTACCATTGCCACAATGCTCCCATGACATTTTCTAAGTACTGTTCTTCTAGAAGACCTACATATTCCTGAATAATTTATTCCTCATTGATGCTGTTGTGGAATCTGAAAAGCACAGGTTACTCAACTGCAGACTAAACTCAGACTAATCTGCAGACTAAACTCACTAAATCAATGTGTCTGCACCTAACATTTCTAGCCTCCAACTGAGGGTTACAGCACCTTGCAAGTGGCTCACTGAAAGTCATAAGCAATGTGGAATATACATGTTCTTCTATGGAGTGCTGGTTACAAGGGTTTCAAGTTTCTCCCAGTTTTGTATCCACTCAGACATACCTTTGGTGGAAAAGTGAGACATCAATACTTAAAATCTTTAGAAATCATCCTATAAATTTATAAAACAGTCTGTCTTAACTGTAAGAAAAATTATTAAAAATGGTTTTCCACCAAGAAACTGAGCTCTTGTAAGGATTATTCAGTAAAGATTGTTCAGGGCAGTTTAGTGTCCTTGAACAAGTGAATAAAAGCCTGTCTTCCCTGCCTCTCTTCCTCCTTCCCTCCCTCCCTCTTTCCCTCCCTCAATCCTTCTCTCCCTCCCTCCTCTTCCCTCCCTTTCCTCTTTATGACAGGGTATCATGACACTCTTCTTGCGTGTTGAGATAACAGGCATGGCTCACTTTTACATTTATGGCAATTTTCCTGCCTCAGATCCCTGAATTACAAGCATGAGTCCCCTACCCAGCATTTGGATACCATTTCTGTCCTTGTGTGCATTACAGTAACATGTGGCAGCTAGCAAGCCCCCCTCCCCAACACACACACACACATACCTCTTCTAAAATAAGGTAATGTTCATGCCAGCCTATTGAGATAGAACAACTTGTTCTTTCCTGGGACACTCATTCCTTCTAGAAGATCACCTGTGGTAGCATTCTACAATGATAGAATATGGTAGCCCCCAGCTACACCTGAAGATTGGCCACTCCAAATGTAGCACATGTCACAGAGGACCTAGAGTTTATTGTTTTACTGTATTGATTCTAATTGATATAGGCCAAGAAACATCTTTGTTTTACAGAACATTATTGGCAATCTTGATATTCAACTCAGGAAGCAACAACTCATCCAAAATCAAAGGCAATAAGGTGACGATAGGAAGCCTTCATACTGGAAAGATGTCACAAAACCTCTTAGATTGTTTTCTTCTTGCTGTGGTCAAATATCCTGACCAAAGCCATGTAAGGGAAAAGGGAATTGTTTTTGCTCAGAATTTCAGGTTACATCATGGTGGAGAAGACACAGTTGCAGGAGCTTGGAAGACTGCTCAGATTGTGTCCACAGTCAAGAAGCAGGGAGAGACAAAGATAAATGATTTCTCCATTTCTCCTTTTTATTCAGTCCAGGATCCCAGCCCACGAATGCTGTTATACCTCCTTTGAGGATGGGGTTTCCTATCTCAGTTCACCTATATCTAGAGCCTTCCAGGCATGCTCAGTGGCTCTGCTTAGTATTCTTTCTAGAGATTGTCAAGTTTATAATCAATATAAATTCTCACAACATCCCTCAAATAAATAAACTTCTTTGAATCACTCTTCTTCCCAAGTCTGCATGGAGAGCATGGGCTGCTAATCTACCTGTACACTGGGCCTTGGAGATCACAGTCATTTTCATATACTTTTTGCTACTTAGCTTGAGTGTGTTGAATAAGGCATAGCCACTCATTTCTCAGCACCCCTGGGTCAGTTGACAATGCTTCAAATACTTTTTACCTAATCTACAGACATTCTTCTCTAACCTCTTCTTTATAGAACATAAATTGACCATTTATTCAACATGAGGCCTTTCAGTAATAGTAGCATTTATCTCTACAAGTACTCAGAGATAAATATATATATATGACAGCCTGTATTGATGGACTATTCTTACACGCGTTCGCAACCAGCCAGGAAAGACGCAACAAACCGGAATCTTCTGCGGCAAAAGCTTTATTGCTTACATCTTCAGGAGCCAGAGAGCAAGAGAGCAAGAGTGCAAGAGAGAGAGCAAAAAAGCAAGAAAAAGAACAAGAACAAGAAAGCAAGAGTGCAAGAGCAAAAGCAAGAGAGAGAAAGGCGAAACCCCGTCCCTTTTTCAGGAGAATTATCCTCCGCCTAGGACGTGTCACTCCCTGATTGGCTGCAGCCCACGGCCGAGTTGTCATCACGAGAAAGGCAGAACACATGGCGGGAAAACTGCCCCTGCACGTGTGCAGATTATGTTTACTACTTAGAACACAGCTGTCAGCGCCATCTTATAATGGCAAATGTGAGGGCGGCTCCCCACAGACTATAACTTGTTCTAATAGTCAGTGGCATCAATGGGGCTCTATAAGACTCAAAACAGCATAGAAGAGTAAAGTAAAAGAAGGCTATTCGAGTCTACACAATTAGTTATACACATGCCATAGGCTTGGAAAGAAATGATACAGCCAAATGAAATAGGGTCACACCCATATCTTTCAACAGATTATTCAATTGATTATTTCAATCTTAGATTTGTGTGACATGAAAATCTGCAAGCACATTTACCCAAACAAACTAATGAAATTATTAATAGCATGCAACACCATTTATGACCACATCCTGAGAGCCTCTCAAATTGCCCTTCATTGGCAGAATATGTCAATTTTGGTACTTTGATGCATGGCCACTATATCACTGAGAGGAAATGATCAACAACTATACATGACATGTAAAAGAATCTCAGAATCAGTTCTGTTTGAAATCAGGAGGAGAAATAGTTTATACTTCACAGTGGCATTTATATGATGTTTCAAATAAAGTTATATTATTCCCTGGTTTTAGAAATAAGATTACTATATATGGTTATCTTTTGAGAAGGAATGGGGAGTTCTGGAGTGCTAATAATATATATTTTGCTTCTTTACATGAATTCTCTCCTAGTTAACTATTGTCACATAACAAGCCACCTCGTGACCTAGGATTTTAAAACAATAACCCCTTATCAACTTATGTTCTCTGTAGATCAGTAAATTGGATACTTCTCATCTGGGTGTCTATGATTCAAGGTCTCATACACAATTTTCATCCAGAAATTGACTGAGACTGTGGATTCACTTGATGCTCAACTGAGAAGGAGTCTGGTTCCTTTTATCCTTGAGGATTCATTGGGTTCATTTCAGACAGGTTTTAGTTTCTCATAGAGTATAAGAACTTAGTTACTTAATGACTGTCAGCCAGGGCCTCTGTTATTCCATGGAATAAATCTGAACACCACAAGAGCAGACCACTGGGAATCATCTTGGTGTCTGCCTACTACATGAGTGTTCCATTCTATAAATCTGTATTCTTCAGAATTGTGTAGGTTTCTACATACCTATTTAACCTTAAAAGTTAAAATGATTAATTAGTTAATATGACCTCTGGATCTCAGAGGATGCCTGTAGATGGATTTTATCTAATTAAATATTCTTAAATAAATTTTGGCCTCAGTAATCAAAGTACTTTCTTCCAACCTACCTCTAAACTATCTAGGGAAGCTGCAGTATTGATCAGTCTTCACTCTTCTGCTTTCTACTCTTTTACAGTATATAGCTGTAGTCACAATCACTCTCAGAATCTGTGAGGCTTGGAGGGTTGAAGATTTTTTTATATAGTAAGATAGGCAAGGGACCAAGTGTTTCTAATTATGAAGAAGAGAAAAGCCCTCCTTGTGGATGGAATCAAAATCTGGGTTTAACTGGGCATGGTGGATAACGCCTGCAATCTCAACATTCAGGAGGCTGGAACAGAAGGTTTATCATGAGTTCTAGGCCAGCTTGGAGTACATAGAGAATTCCAGGCCATTCTGGGCCATAGAATAAAACCATGTTTTGAAACACAAAACAAACATAAATCAGCACCTGGCTTCCTGGGCAAAACCTATGGTCGTATTATGTGAACAGGAAACCTCTATGATGCTAAAAAGTATCAATCATGTTGAATTTTACCCTAATAATAATGTATATTAAAAGGACCAAAAATAAAGATTCCTAGAATAAATATCAGAATGGATGCTGTACGACACAATTTGTAGATAGGTTAAACAGGATCAGACTGTTTCTAGTCACTGCATCTCTTTAGGGAAATTAGAAAAGAGCCAGGAAGAAAGGCAGTTAACCAGGGAACTCTTGTCTTAGGTGATAGAAAGCTTGGGAAATGTTGACTGATGAGATACAAGTTCAAATGCACTCAATTTCTCTTTATATAAAACAAAACATTGTCTCTTCCTTGATAGGCACTCCATTTCCCCTCCATTGCTTGTTCCACACTCTGGTCTTTCAATGAAGTGACAGGTTTTCACCTGCTGTCCACTTTTCTTTGTCTGTGACAAAGCATTTAAAGAAATCCTCATCCTCCCTTTCTTTCCAAGTCCTCTTTATTCTTTTAGTATACTCTATTAGTTCCTTCTGACGTTTATGAAAAAGACTGATAATTCCATCTCTATTTAGAAGGTTTTAAAAAAATAGAAATAAAATACAATTTAAAAGAGAAATGTTTGCTTTAGCAATTTCATCAATGATAACAAAAAGGAAGAAAGGCTACGACGAAGGGTTCATTTGGAGGACCTGCTATTCAGACTTTCACTAAGTTATTTAACAATTACTAATGTGATATTTAATTTCTTTTGTCAGATTGATGGAATTAAAAAATAAAAACACTCCATGCTATATACCTTTGGGTATTTCTGTAAGGACTTATTTTCAGAAAGAATTAACAGGATGGAAAATGCCATGAGATTATGCAGCTACATTCCTGTGGCCTGAACCTAATAGGAAAAGGAAGAAAGCTTGCAGAGCACAGCCTTGCCCTCACTCTTCTTCCTGATATCCCCAGAGTTGAGCACATTCTCACTGCAATTCCTGACATCATGCTTTTCCCATGGTGGACAGTATCCTCTGAAACATAAGCCAAGATGACCTTTCCTTCTTTAGGTTGCTTCTTATTTTGTTACAATGATGAAAACGGTAACTAATACTTGGTAATATCACTCCAGATGCATTTGCATTGCTTTCCTGTAGGTAAGTCTCTCCATAGCACTCTGCTAGCTCCAGCTCGTCCTCAGCCATTCTTAGCAGGCTCTATATAGGTAGGGTCTTTTTGTGTACCAGCCATGCCATACTTCTGAGAGTTTTTGCTTGAGACATTTGCATAGCCAACTGTAATAGCTCCTGGATTGCTACTCACATGCACCTCTTAATGAGATCCAATTTAACATGCACAAATGGCCTGTTTTTATCTCGACATGATATTATATTTATTTATATTTATACTATCTTATATTTATATTTTTATCAACTGTAGGGGATTTACTCAATTAATATTAAACTTCCCTGACTGTCAAAAGGAATTTTTTATAGATAGCTTCTAGTGGAAATATTAAAAAACTGAACAAGAAATCCAAATACATAACATACTGAAAGTTTTCTGTTTTAGAAATACCATTGAACTACAAATGAATCTTTCAGGTTGGTAATGTTCCTTGTTTTCAAACAGGGGAGTTCAATTTGGTAAGGTTTCCTTATAGTTGGTATCTTCGTGGAATTCTGCATTTATTAGCATATTGCTCTATTAACATGAGCATGTTCAAGTTTGTTCACTACAACCTCTACTTCTGGAATAAGTTGCATCCTAGCCTCTTTTGCCACACCATCTTAACTGTCCATCATTTCATATAGTTCACCATGTCTCCACTTTCCTCCTGTTTTGTGCCCCATAGTTTCAGTTACCTATACTCAACCCCAGTCTAAAACTATTAAATAGAACATCACAGGAATGAAAATTCAAAAGATTTAAATTGTGCACACTCTTCTGAGTAATTTGATAAAATTTTACACAGCCTGGCTCACTTCTATGGAGAGGTTTGAATTATCTCTTTGACCCATATGTAGCTACACTGTGTCAGATACCTATCCATTAGGCACTTAGTAAATGTGGTCAATAGTTTTCTACTGCTGTTATAAAACACCATGACCAAGGAACTTATAAAGAGTTCATTTATGCTTTCAGTTACAGAAGGACAAGAGTATATCATAAAAGAAACATGGCAGTGAGTAGAAAACATGGAGGCAGAGACATGAAGCTGAGAACTTACATCCTTAAAAGCAAGCACAAAGTAGGAGAAAACATGAAGCACTGAGAGGTTTCTAAACTCAGTTGCATATGTAGCAGAGGATGGCCTAGTCAGCCATCAATGGGAGGAGAGGCCCTTGGTCTTGCGAAGATTATATGTCCTGGTACAGGAGAATGCCAGGGCCAGGAAGCAGGAGTGGGTGGGGTGGAGAGCAGAGCGGGGCGGGGGGGGGGGGTATAGGGGATTTTGGAGAGGAAACTAGGAAAGGGGATAGCATTTGAAATGTAAATGAAGAAAATATCTAATAAAAAAAGAGAGAGAGAGAGAAATCACCAAAGTGATGTACTTCCTCCAACAGGCAAAGCTGCACCATCTAAAACTTCTCAAATAATGCTACCAAATTGGGATATTAAGTGTTAAAATGCTCCTGACTATGGGGGACATTTCACCTTCAAGCCACCATAGTATCTGTCTTGGGTAATTAGATTCATTGTCAAGGTTATATAGTGCTTATGTTCAGATACTGTATAAGGTTTTATAGTATCCATAGTTTTAAACATCTACTGGGAAAATTGAAACATCAACCAAGAATCAGGCAAGACTTCTCAAATCTCATTATTTTTAATTGAATGTCTTCCCTCTCTAGAAGGTTAAGTCTGTCATGTTAGGCAATCCATTGTCTATTTTTATTTATGATACAGCTCAAAGATCTTCCATTCTTGGTACTGGCATTATGTGCTATATAGAATTATTATAAATATTTAATGGTGTGTTTATGAATCTGTATATGACATGCATGTGTCCATGGGTGTTGAAGACAGAGGACAAACTATGGTGTCTTTCCTCAGACACCATAAAAACTGTCCATGGTTTTTGGAGGACAAGGCCTCTCACTGGCCTGAAATTCTAATTAAGCTGAACTGACTGACCAGCAAGCCCCAGGGAATCTTCCTGTGTTTGCTTTCTTAGCACCAGGGTTCAAAGTGCCTACTATCATGTTAAACTTTTTTTGTGCATAGGTTCTGGGTATTAAACTCAGGTCCTCATATGTACAAAGCATGATGTCCCCAGTTTTCTCCTCAGCATTTGAGGATGTTTATCAGCATACCTGGCTTACCTATTAGCACTTATCCTAGTTGATGCAGACAGCTATGTCTCCAGACATTTCTAAATGCCTATACCCTGTGGTGAAAATTACCCCCTATTAAGAGTCACTGATGAGAAGCTCTGCCAGTGCCTGCCAAATACAGAAGTGGATGCTCACAGCCATCCATTGGACTGAGCACAGGGTCCCCAATGGAGGAGCCAAAGAAAGTACCCAAGGAGCTGAAGGGGTTTGTAGCCCCATAGGAGGAACAACAATATGAATCAACCAGTACCCCCAGAGTTCCAGGGACTAAACCACCAACCAAAGGGTACACATGGAGGGACCCATGTCTCCAGCCACATATGTAACAAAGGAAGGCCTTGTGGGACATCAATGAGAGGAGAGTCTCTTGGTCTTGTGAAGGCTCAATAACCCAGTGTAGGGGAATGTTAGGATAGGGAAGCAGGAGTGGATGGGTTAGTGAGCAGGAGTAGGGGTGGGATAGGGGTATTTCAGAGGGGAAATGAGGAAAGGGGATAAAACTTGCAATGTAAGTAAAGAAAACATCTAACAAAAACCAGCCACTGTTGTTTCTCAAAAGACTGGCCTGAAGTAGGTACTCAGGAAACATTTGCTAAAAGAATGATTCAAGTGAGAGCTATTTTGTATTATACTTGTGTAAGATAGTGTTCCCTTGACAGATCCTACTTTCTGTTACATCTTCAATGTAAGGGCCATTTCCTTCCATTAGTTAAATGAGTAGTTCAAAAGCCAAAGACAGTATTCGTTCATAAATTTAATGAGCAAAACAATTACATCCAAGGAAAAACAGACCATGTGTAAACAAAGCCTTCTTAGCAGCAGTCTCTAAATTCCAAGTGGCAGAACCTAAAATTTATTGCAAGAGTTGTTTAAAAATTTACTAAAAGAAAGTATTTGAAACAATTTTATTAAAATGTTAATTGTGATAATCACTATACCAGCTATATGAATTTAAACTCTAACACCCTAATATACTTCATGAAAAAAAAATCACAGCCTAAGCAAAAAATGTGTCTTAGAAGAAAAGGAGTTGGCTTAGAAGATAAGAATATCTAGTGCTCTTGCAGAGGACCCAGGTTCAATTTCCAGATATTACATGGTGGCATATAACCATCTTTAATTCCAGTTCCTATTTTCCTATCTTCATAGATACCAAGCATGCATGAGGTATATATATATATATATATATATATATATATATATATATATGCGCATACAGACAAAATACTCATACTCATCTAAAAATCTTTTTAAAATATATCTAATGTGAAGTTATATTGCAAATGAATCTTGTTTCTCTCTTGGTTTTATTCAAGTTATTTATTTTATGTTTAAAGTGAACCTGAAAATTACAAAGGACTTTGATCCTTTCTGTTTATAATTCAGATCTGGACCCTGCAATGCAATTCTACTTGTGCTCTTCAAATTATTCTTTGAGGACAGCTTTCATCCAAAATGTTAATTGAGTCCTGTCCTCTCCCCTAATTTATTACTGTTTGTTTCCTTCTTCAACCCCAATCTACAAAAATCCATAATTAATGTTATAGTTGTGTTAACCCTGTCCCCAACAGTAAGAACATTATGTTCCTCATGACAACATGTTTGCCTAAGATGCTCTTGGCTTTTCTGTTCAATTGTTTAGTTTGTGTTTTGTTTGTTGGAGTGTAAGTCATACATACTGGGCAGCCATTAGCTTTGGTATTTTTTTTTTCCTTGCTTGATACTGGGAACATGTTCCAATTCAAATCCTTTTTACCCCTTTGTCTATTATTTTAAATATATACTCTTCACATTCATTTGGGGGAAGTGATGTTCTGGTTATGTGTTGATGTCTAGAAAATACACATGATAGCTTAATAAAATCATCCAGTACCCTCCTGGTTATATAAAATGGCTCTTATCATCCAGATGGCTCTTAGTGAGGTCTCTTAAGTGAAGCTACAGTTAAATGACAGCTGTGGCAGGACTCATCTAAAGGCTTGATTGGGCCAGGCATTCACAGGGGTTGGATTTCTGAAATAGCTAGGGATGGCCAGACATCTGCTCTCTCTTCAAACTGCTTAACTACTTCAAAGAATGGGGGTCACAGGATTGTTGGGATATGCACATGGTAGCTGGCTTCTTCCAAATCAAGCATTCTAAGGTACCCTTGTAGATGGTACAAGGCTTCTCAAATTCTTCCAAACAAGACCTAGAGGTTGTGCCGGGTGTGGTGACGCACGCCTTTAATCCCAGCACTCGGGAGGCAGAGGCAGGTGGATTTCTGAGTTCGAGGCCAGCCAGGTCTACAAAGTGAGCTCCAGGACAGCCAGGGCTATACAGAGAAAGCCTGTCTCAAAAAACCAAAAAAAAAAAAAAAAAAAAAAAGACCTAGAGGTTGTGCATTACCACTTTTATATAATACGCTGTATATTCAAGTTACTTACATGGATAGTTAAGGGTCAAGAGGTATAGACTATAGGAAAGTGTGAATACCAGATGTGACTAAGGTCCATCTTTGAAGCCTTTGTATCACTAATGGGAAAGGATGATTGAGTTGTTGAGTACTGGGGGATGAATGTATTGCTTCCTAAAGAAGTTTCATTAAATTCCCCTTGCTGCTTCTACTGGTAAGTAAACTGGTGGTCTTCTTAACTGCCAATGGAACTTCTTGCCAAAGTAAGTGGTAGTAGGAGAGATATTTTCAGAACAATTCGTAAAAGTCAACTCCATCCTACTACACAAGTGTAGTATTTTTAAAGCTTTATTTTTTTTACTCTATGTGTATGAGTATTTAGCCTTCATGTATACACTATGTACCACATGTATGCCAAGTGGCTGAAGAGGCTATATGAAGGTAGTGGATTCCTGGAACTGAAGTTACAGCCATTATGTCAGTACTGGGAATCAAACCTGAGTCCTCTGCAAGAGCCAATGCCCCACCCCACGAGTGGACCCTTTAATTCAGTTTCTGTCTACCTTTATTACTTATATGACTATGATGACTTCATTTTGCATAATTTCTTCCACAGCAACACTAGAACATACCTGAGATGATGAATACTCTCATCACTCTCCTTTGCTGGTATAACTTAAATGGCAGGCTTCTGCAACAATAGGCAGAGAGTCAATGCTTCATCAAGATCAGGAGAGAACACAGCTCTAACTGACTGGCCTTTTCTGAAGGCTCACTCTTTTTCTGGATATCTCCATTCTTTCTGAGTGATGGCTTCAACACCTTTTGAGGAATTGATTTAGTGGATAATTATAATCTCTATTCAGACTACTACAGAGGTCATCTAGATGGAACCCTAGAACCTATTGTAACTTTAGTCCTGTGGTTACTTTTTTGAAAGTGGCCGGTGACACTACTTCCTCCAGCTTTGTCAGTGACTGATTAGGGTGACACTGTGTTATAACTGGTTATTCAGACAAAAGAATCTTCTTGTTTATTTCCCATGTCTTGGTTCAAATCAAGAAAATGGAAAGAAAGCAAGAGGCTCTATTTCAAAATACCCCAGGACTGAGGGAAGGCCCTTTTGAATCAGGTCATTGAAGAAATGCAGTTACTTGGTTATTGTTGCCATCAACACTGGCCACCCACAAGCTGAGAGGTTAAGGGCTGGCATGCACTAGCATGCAGGACAGAATAATTTTTCTAATCCCTTTTAAGAACTCTGAAGTATGAGAATAAGAATGTTATATTTGTGCTTGCTTAGCTTAGAAATACAAGATCAAATCTCTCTTGCTGTGCCTTACCACACTGCCTTCTAAATAACAACACTACAGAACAGTCTCTTGAGTTATGTTAAAATGTCATTTTACAATTTACAAAACCCTTTCATCCACAGCCCTAAATTACCTCTTTATTTGCCTTTTAAAACTTAACCTTCCAGCCTTCACAGTTTGATTACTTCTACTTTTAAGGTTGAAAGTCCAATTGTTTTTACTTGTCTAGACTTAATTTTTTTTAAGAAAGGACACTTAAATTTTTATAAATAATGTCCTTCTGCTGATTTCTGTTGTTTGAGTTTTATTTCCATTCGTTTTTACAATCTCTGAGGAAATCTAGATGCAGTTAAATTCATATCAGACTCTGAGTTGGATCAAGGGATCTAATTAGTTGGTGTAGAAGGGAAATATATAATTGCACATGCTCATTTGATTACACAGTGAAGAACTAAAATAATCTAACTATAAAATGAGAAAGGCAGTTAAAGAAAGGTACGAAACTATGTTGCTCTAAGGAATTGAGAATGTCATCTTAGCTTCATTGTTCAGAGGGAATTTAGGGGTTCAGTGGTAAAGTACTTACCTAGAATACCCTAGGGTCTGGTTCCAATCCCCAGTGTTAGTTGGGGTTGCTCAGATAGATTTAATATAGAAAACTATACCTCATTAAAAATTCAAGGTTCTGCTTGGTGGAGTCTCTCAGAGGGCAATTATGCTAAGCTCCTGTCTATAAGCATAACAGAGTATCACTTATGGAGTCAGGGATTGGTTCTTGCCCATGGGATAGATCTCTGTGAGGCTCCACCTAGCAGCTGATTGACTAAAACAGATGCAGAGACTAACAGCCAAACATTAAATTGAGCTCATCAGTCTTGTGGAAGAGTAGGGGGAAGGACTGATAGACCAGGAGGGGATAAAGATTCTACAAGAAGAACAACTGGGTCAACTAACCTGGACCCTTGGGAACTCACAGAGACTAAACAACCAATCAAAGAATTTACATGGGTTGAACCCAGGGTCCTTACAATATGTAGCAAATATGCAGCTTGGTCTTCATGCAGGTCCCCCAACAACTGGAGGGGGTACTGCTCCAGACTCTGTTGTTTGCCTATGCATCCTATCCCCAATTGTATTGTCTTGTCTGGCCTCCTTGGGAAAGGATGTGTAGGTCGAGACTTTTCATAACCTACTTTAATACGGGTTCTTAAAATGTTTTAACTTCCCTTCTAGCCCACCACCCACCAGAGGTAGTGGAAAAGTAAGGTGAATAGGGCACAGAAGAAGTGGAGCTGTTTAGCAATAGCTCTTTGGGTCAATTCCAAGTTTCATTGTTAGGGTATCAGCAGTTCAGTCGACTAGCAGACCAACAAACATGAGTCAGCAGCCACAGTTCAGTCCACCTGGCAGACACCACACATAAATCAGCAGCTCAATTCAGAATCGAATCAGCTCAATCCAGAATAACCTGCAAGACTCCACATTATCAGCAAGAGTATGTGGAAGTAGTAAGAAAATGCTAGAATATCACAAGAAGTTCTTTGGTAAATTCCTCTCTATGAAGTCATGACAAGTGAAGATTAGCAACATGATGTAAGGCTAACCAGTACAAGACCATAGTCATCAGAGAAGACTAGTAAAGCACACCAAACCATGAGCCTTGTCCCACCGTCTGTGGTCATATTTATATTCTTTCTAAACATAAGATATTCTTTTTTTACATTTCAAACTTCTAAGCATAAGATTTCTTTATTTACATTTCAAATGCTATCCCAAAAGTTCCCTATACCCTCCCCCCAGCCTGCTCCCCTACCCACCCACTCCTACTTCTTGGCCCTGGCTTTCCCCTGTACTAGGGCATATAAAGTTTGCAAGACCAAGGGGCCTTTCTTTCCACTGATGGCCGACTAGGCCATCTTCTGCTACATATGCAGCTAGAGACACGAGCTCTGGGGTACTGGTTAGATATTCTTTCACATGTCTACCTCATCAAAGCATCCTCTCACCTGTGTCTGCTTCAGCAAAATATTCTTTCACATGTCTGCCCCAGCAAAACATCATAATGACCTAACTGAGTCTAGAAACCAGGAAAATTTATTCAAAGATATGGCTAGTCCTGCAGTGACTTGAGGTACCAAGGTGGCTTTGTACCCTGGGGGTGGGGACTTCCCCCTTCTCAGAGATGAAAGGGACGGAATGGGAGGGAGCCACATGAGGGGAAACTGGGAGGAGACAGGGCACTGTAATGAGGATATAAAGTGAATAAGTTAATGGGAACAAAAGACAAGGTTCTTCACCTTCTTTGCTGACATCTACATAACACATCCAATGAAACTATACAAGGCATATGATTGTGCTGGGTGTACCAAACAGGTCTCAAAGGACAAGGATTCTTTCAAAGAAATGAAAACAGAGGAACTGAACGTAAATTTGGCAAAGATGGTCTAGGAGGGTTAAACTGTATTTTCCCCTGTGGGATGACAACACTAAGATTCAGGGATTCAAATGAGTTTTTTTTTTTAATTTTGAGAAATTTTTACGTAAACACTGTATTGAAAACATTTCTACCCATTTCCAACCCATCAAACTCCTCTGTGTCCTAAACAATGATATTTTATTTAATTATTATTGTGTATATACACACAAGCACATGCACGCGCGCACGCACGCGCACACACACACACACACACACACACACACACACAATCTAATGAGCTCCTTTAGAGTTGCCTCTATGTGCATGTGCCCAGGGCTAACCACTCGGTCCATCCTATGCCGGAGCTTGTTCCTGAGTGCAATGAATTCTCCCTCTCTCAGCAGCTGTTAATTCTCTAGAGCTCTTCATCTAGGTCTTGGACTATATGGAATCTCCCCTGTCCACATTGGCAAGTCAACATTTTAACAGCCCAGATATGTGAAAAAAATTAGCACTAAAACTTGAAATTACTCCACAGAAGTAGAAATTTTTGTTGGAACTTATTATAAAATACTTCTTTAAATGTGCTTCTGCCTGGATGTTTAAAAGCCTCAAGCTATTTTAGGCCTTCCTAAAAAGAGGTTATCTGCTTGCTTGAATGTTCGCTCTTCCATTACTGATTCTATCTTTCTGCTGAAACAATTTTAAAGTGGCTTATATTTTACCCTAGGATTATATTATTGGGAATATTAAGGAATACAAAATATTACAGAGTTAAATTTTTTTTCCCTGGCAGGTTATAATTCAATAATGATTGGATGAGAAAAAAAACAAGAGAAACATATCTCCAGTCTTAATGACAAATATCATTTTATAATACTTCATTTCAATTTAGATAACTGCTTGCTGTAAATTATGAAATTGAAAATCAATCTAGGTTATGTTTTAGGCAAATTATAGAACATTACAACATGCGCAAAGATTTTTAACACAATGAACACATTTTTTAAATGTTTCCTATTGTCAAATTAACAAGGTATGATGATCAATGCTGCTCGTGGTGATTGGCAGGAAAATAAATCTGTATGAGGGGAAGTCATAGGTAGAAAGTGCTCTTGATACTTAAATTTGATGGTTAGTATTGTCAACTTGCCAGAATCTAGAATCATCTTAGAGAAGGGCCTCTGGGCCTGCCTTCTGGGCACCTATCTTGATTGTATTAATTGAACTGGGAAGATTTTCCCAGTGTGGGTCGCAACATTCCCTGGCTGGACTAGATAGCAGGAACAACAGAGCAGAGGATTGGCATGTTTCCTTGTTTTCTGCTTTCTCATTGTGACCAGCTGCTTCAAGCTCCTCCCTACTACTATTTTGACTTCCCTGCGAAAATGGACTGAGACTGGGCTCTTGAACTGTGAATCAGAATAAATTCTTGTTATCTTTAGCATGATTCTTTGAATGAGATGCCCCCGCGCCTGTACTCATGGACTTGGTCCCCAGTTGATTGCACTGTTTAGGCAGTTTAAGAGGTATGGACTTGTTGGAAAAACTATGTCACTGAAGATAGGCTCTGAAAGCGTAAAGCCTCATGCCATTTAGAGACCCATCTCTCTATCTCTCATATATATGTATATATATGTATACACACACACACACACACACACACACATATATATATATATATATATATATATATATATATATATATATATACCTTTTGTGCTTTTGGTTCTAGGTGTGAACCATTAGCTTGCTGCTCCTGTAGCCACATATGTCAGGCTCCCCTACCGTTATAAACTCTTATCCTTCTGGAACCATAAAACCCAAGTAAACTCTTTCTTTTTTAAGTTACCTCTGTCATAGTGTCTTATCACAACAACAGAAAAAGAAAATAATACACTTAGGTCGCTTTTTTTAAGGTGTTTTATCACAGCAACTGGAAAAGAAACTAAGACACTTGGTCACAGGTCTTCCTTTATCATCCTGGAAGACAGAATGTAAGACTGGCTAAGATCTTTGCCTCTTTGTATTCATAGCATTATGTATTCCCCTATATTCTTAACATCACTGGGCCCATGACTTGTTTCCAACCAACAGAATACAGTAAAAATCATATCACTTCCATAATGATGCTATATAAGATTGCAACTATCATACCACTGGCTCTTTTTTCCTAGCTTTGATGAAAAAGGTGGCCCTGTTGAATTGACATCTCTCTGTCCCAAAATGTGTGGTATCATCAGCAAGAGAGCCTTATCTTGTTTTCAAGGACAACCAAGGAAAATGGCAATATCTTATCTTGCTAGGGGTGCCTCTGGGGACTTCTTTATCAACAGTCATAAAGAGGTAGCCGATGCCTGGCACTGAGATTTCCTGGCACCATGTCTTCTAGGAACAGCTTAGCTTTGTTTGTCCACATGTGATTCCTCTGTTTATTTTCCCTCTTAAAAGTACTTTCATTAACCCACAAACTAGTGGAGTGTTGTTATAAAGTATAGTAAAA
Source organism: Mus musculus (assembly GCF_000001635.26). NCBI lineage: Eukaryota > Metazoa > Chordata > Mammalia > Rodentia > Muridae > Mus > Mus musculus. The sequence continues at coordinate 167,530,669 of NC_000086.7, read as the reverse complement.
CCTTAGTTCAGTTTAACTTACCTGTTTCCCTTATTTTTCCCATCTCTACTTAAATCTCTGCTTGACATATTCTCCTAGCCTGGTTTTTTTTTTTTTTTTTGCATATCTCATGTGTTGCTTTTATATTTATTTTATTTATTTTATTTTTTTATTTTAGGTTTGCAAGATTCCAGGTTGCCATGCAGTATCTTCATGCTTCCTCCATTTTGGATAAAACTTCTCCTTTCTCCTCATTTCCCCATCCCTATCACTCCTCCCTGATTGAAACCTTCTCCCACACCCCACTCCCATATTCCCCTTCTCTAGCTTTGTTGCACCTATATTCTACTAACTCTTCTTACTAAATATATTTCCTATGTCAGTGGCCCATTTCAAGGTTCATAGCTTCCACATATATGCTACATAAAACAAACAAACAACCACATATGATTTGAAGCTAAAAGCATCTCTTATGACATATAACATGTAGTGCTTGTTTTGTGGGGATGGGATGACTTCAGGCTGTATAACTTGTTTTCATTTCCACTCATTTACCTACAATTTATTATTTATACCTGAGCTATATTTCATTATATATATGAACTATATTTCATTAACCAATCAAAAATCTATAGGCATCTAGATTGATTGCATTTCCTAGCTATTGTAAATACAGAAGCAATGAAAATGGATGTACAAGTATCTCAAAAACATTTGGGGTATGCCCGGGGTATTATAGCTGGGTCATATTGAAATTTTATTTCTTATTGTTTGCTTTTGAGAAACCTCAATATGTATTTCTAGAATGACAATACTAGTTTACACTGCCACCAGCAGTGTATAAGAGGCCCACTTGCACCAATATCTGAGACAAAGTTTGTTGTCACATTCTATGTTAGTGGGAGTCAAATGAACTTTTAAGTAGTTTAAATCTGTGATTCCCTAATGAAATAGTAAGAAAATAGAAAGCTTTGAAGACTGTTTCCTCACCATTTGCACTTCTTTCGAAAACTTTCTAACAACCCTCTTTTTAATTAGGCTCCTTGTTTTCTTGATATTCAGGTTTTCTTAGTATCATATATATGTATATGAACTTTCTAAATAGGACTCTAACAGCACAGGAAATAAGACCAACAACTGACAAAGTGGATCTCATGATATGAAAAAGCCTCAGTAGAGCAAAAGGAATTGTCAATGGAGGAGGGGGACAGCAAACAGATTTTGAGAAAATATTTTCGAGCCCTACATCAGACAGAGGGATATGTGTATATGTATAGTTTAGATACTAACCCTCTGTCAGATCATTGGATATGTGTGTGTGTGTGTGTTTGTGTGTGTGTGTGTGTGTGTATACATATATGTGTGTATGTGTATGGCATCTGATATATATACATACACACACACACACACACACACATACATGTACAGCTAGAAAATGTTTTCTCTCTTTATACTTGCTTGTCTCTGCCTCTTCCCTTTGCTGTACAGAGAAGTTTTAGTATCATGAGATCCACTTTGTCAGTTGTTGGTCTTATTTCCTGTGCTGTTAGAGTCCTATTTAGAATGACCTTACCTGTGCTTTTAAAGTATGGTGTACCCTCTACTTTTTCCTCAAGCAGATTTAGAGTACCCAGTCTCATAATTGAGGGCTTTGATTCACTTGCAGGTGAGTTTTGTGTAAAGTGAGAGGTAAGGATCAACTTCATTTTTCTGTATGTTGAAATCCATCGTTCCTACCACCATTTGTGAGAGTCAGAAGCTCTGACACCCTGATTTAGCACACAAAAGTAATTTTTGTGATAAAATAAGATAAAACAAAAATTAATACAGCAGAATTGAACAAAACCAACCAACAGAAGGAAAAAAAAAAGAGGAGGCACAAGAGACAGAGATCCACTCTTTGCACATTCAGGAATCCCATAAAAACACTAAACCACAGTACAAGCAAGGGATATTTAGGGTAAAAAGAGAAACAATGCTTAAATAATATGATAAAATAAAATAAAATAAAAGCAATAAAATATCTTTTTAAAGGGAGGAAGGAAAAGCCCCGACATGATGTTGTGAGACAAAGAACCTCCGAAGAAGCTGCTGAGTTTGTTTTCTATTGGCCATCTACTGCTAGACATGTAGCCTGCCCTTGAGAGTAGTTTGTTTTCCCAGTGAGACAATGTTGGAAAAAAGTAAGATTTTATTTGCAAGTGTTTATCAGTTGGAGAAACCTTCTGAGTTAGGGATAGGAGCATGTGTTCACTTCTCTGCTCACTTCGAGGACCCCATCTGGGTCAACCCTGCGCAAGCCCTGTGCATGCTGCCTTTGTTTCTGTACCTTCATATGTAGCACAGGAAAATCTTAACCTAACTTCTGACATTCACAGAAATAAGACAGTAAATTTGTATCTCAAGCTACTAATATTTACTGATGTGTTATAGGGACAATAGAAAGAGAATTCAGTTATGTTGTTTGTTTATTGACATCTAAGATGAGCAATGAGCGTCTTTGTCCAATGTCTCCTTTACTCCCAAGAACAGATGTACTACATACATCAGCTCCCTTGACCAGAGTCAATGAATACATATGCTCATACTGAGTGCTGTTTGAAAGGAAAGCAGTCCTTGACTCCATCTATTGTTCCATCTACTCTCCCATCCCTTACTGCATATATTGTCTGATGAGTTGCAATGATCTTTGAAAATATTTTATTTAGGGTGTGTGTGTGTGTGTGTGTGTGTGTGTACTGAGGTACATGTGTGAGGGTCAGAGGACAACTTTTGTGACCTGGTTCTTGTCTTTCACCTTGTTGAGGCATCTTGTGTGCGCTCAACTGGCCAGGAAGAACTGCAACAGGATCCTTATGCACACGTTTATTCAGTCCTGTTTCTTCTTTCTCTATATCTCCCTTGTTTATATCTCCCTTGTTTATATCTCCCTTGTTTATATCTCTCTTGTTTATATCTCCCTTGTTTATATCCCCCCGAACCCTGGGCCTCTCACTCTTTTATACTCAGTTCCCATCCACGCACAGCAGGCCACGCCACTTCACCAGGTATGCAGCTTCAACTAATCAGGGCAGCAGGGGCATATCTCCATCAAAATGGATTCACCGGTATCCTGGTACACCTGCGCAGCTCTCAAGATATTTGTGGCTTATATGAGGAAGTCAGGTGCAAGTCATACGACTTAGCTGCAGTCCCTGGTGCCTTTGGGACTGCCGCCACACCCGCTCCTCACAGAAGCACTTCTTGTTTCTGCTGCTGCACCATGTATTCAGGGCTGGCTGGCATGCAAAATTTTGGAAAACTGTTTCTAACTCCTACCTCTGCATCTGACTCTGTTATATGAGTTCCACGGGTTGAACTTGGGTCTCCATATTAGTGCAGTGCATGCCTTTATCCATTTAGCCATCTCTCCAGTGTCCTGTGCTCTGATCATTAGCCTCCAATCTTATATTCATATTTCCATTACTCCTTGTTAGAATTCGAGCCTATTAGTCAAGAATTGCTTGAATTCAGAGAAAAGAAAATCATTTATTCAAGCCCATATAATTAAAGAGAATTTGGGGACAAATGTGGCAAACAGGTCTTAGAAGGTGTAATCACAAGGCAATAGTGTTTTTACATCATTGTCCATTCACAACACCTCCCTGGGTCTAATTCTAACAACAGAAAGAGCCTTAAGAAGGGCTCCAAAATGTATTAAACAGGTTCATAATATTCTCCACTCATTAGTACATTTGCAATCACAACAATTTGTACTGTATAATACAGTGTTCAATTGTGATATTATGGTTAAACTCCACAAAAGTTCTCATTTGTCCTGTTTAGAGCCTGGGAAACCTGCAAAGCATTAAGGAACATCATAGATGATACTTTCTTTGTCTTCCAACATTCTTTTCTAGCTTTAGATTCATTGAAAGTGTCATAAGGCTGGCCAAAGTGGTGACATAAAAGATAGAAAGTTCTCACTTGGTTGGTACTGGTGTAACTAAGCACTGGTTTCCTCTATCCATTGATGAGAATCATCATTGGTTGTTGTGGGTGCTTTTTGTGGATTCCTGGATGACTTTTCTGTTGAGAAGCTGCACTTGTAGCGTCGTTAGGTCAGACCAAACCTATGGGTTGCTACACTAGAGTATCTCAGCTTTCATATATTTCTTCTAAGGTCATCTGACCCCCTAAAATTAGCGGCTAAGCTATCAGGAAGCCTTCATAAAATGGTCAGATCCCACACTGACACTGTGACTTCTATTACTTGCCCCAGGTATCACACCACAATGGAAGGTCATACATTTCACAAATGTATCCTCTGCTCTCTGGGCATTTGGTGCTTCAAATGTCTCTCCCTGTTGCCTGTGTTGGGTTTTTTAGAAAGACAAAAAGATAGACTGCAAAGAGAGTAAAGGGTTAATGATAAAAATTCTGGTTTTCAATATCCTTAGTTAATGTCTCATAGCACCCTCCCTTCGCCTGTGGAGATGAGTAGTGTCTATTGGCGTGGGGTCCCACTAAAGCTGTCTAAATCCATTTGATATCCTTTAACACATGAACACATGTGGATCTGATTGTCTTTTTTTTCCCTAAGATTGGGTTAAGAATCCTAAGGGATCTGAAACACAGTGGAGTTAATTCTTCTTGTCTGGCAGGTGATGATTAAGTACCTACCGATGAGAGAAAACAGAGGTAAAAACTCTTCCCTTGAATGATGATAGATATCACACTGAGAAATTTGACATCAATTATCTTATTTCTAATGGAGCAGTGAAGACGAAGCACCCAGGAATGACAGAATGAGAATTGTTCAGAGACTCAGGCTATCTGCATCCTGTACTCAGGTGTCCTGCCTTCTAGCTCTCTTAGCTGCTGGAGAGAGGAAATCTGATTGGTTGATTCCAACATTCACATCCAATCAGCTGGTCCCACAGGATGCATACCCAGGATCTTTTGCCAAATACTGAGTTCTTTGGGAGCAAGTTGGGACATAATAGGCTAAGTAGAGTAGATGAGTCTGACTTTGCTGCCACACTCAGGAATCCCAGTAATTTATGTGAATGTTTGCTTTTTAATAGACTATAATTTGAAATTAAATAAAATGGCATTCCAAAGTTTTATTTATATATTAGAATTGAATAACTATTTTAGAATCTACTTGTATATGCACAGTTCTAACTAGCTATTGTTTGATGATTTCATACACATAGACACACACACACACACACACACACACACACATGGATCCTGGGGATTCATCCTCTAGGAGCGGCTGATTGTATGTGAATATTGGAATCAGACAATCAGATTTCCTCTCCCCACCATTAGGATGAGAACATGTTGATAAAACATGCTTTCCTTTCCAACTTCAGGTCCTCTTTTCTTTTTCAACCCCAGGACCTATTTAGTACTGCCAGTATGTGCATGGTATAGTGCCACCTACTGCAGTGCCCTCTCAAAGTAGCATCCTTGAAGGAAACTGACTTTCCATCTGCCTGCCATCAATCAACTACCAATAGCTCCTCAGCTAGGGGTAGGATTTCATGAGCCACCTAGATCATCCATGCTGATATTTTGGCTGGCTTGATCATCTGCAGGTCTTGCACATGTAGTCACAGCTACTATGAGATCATGTGTACAGAAACCTTCTAAGTCCAGAAGGTACCATTTAGCTGCAATCGTCCAACACTTCTGGTTCTTACAAGATTTATGCCCTCTCTTCTGTAATTATTCCTGAGCTCAGGAAATAATACCCAGAGATCAGTGTCTCTCTCAACCCTTATTAGACTGTCTTGTATTCTCTGTTCATTGACCAGTTGAGAGTCTCTGTGTTAATCGCCATCTACTGCAAAAAGAAGCTTCTCTAATAAGGGTTGAGAAAGACACTGATCTCTGGGTATTATTTCATTATTTGTATGCATATGTATATATGTGTTGACATGTGTGTGGGTGCTCTTGTGGGTAAAGGTACATATGCATGTGTTCTGTGAATGTGTGTGTAAGTCAAGTGTCCTCAAGAACTCTTTTCTTTTCTTTCCTTCCTTCCTCTCTCTCTCTCTCTCTCTCTCTTTCTTTCTTTCTTTCTGAGATAATGTCTCTTTTGTTGGCCTGAAAGTCTCCAAGTAGCCTAGGCTATATGGCCAGTGAACCTCAGGACTCTCTCTCCTTCCCCAGTGCTAGGATTGTATGCATGTGCCTCCAGCCTGCTAGAGAGAGAGGGGGGGGGAGAGGGGGAGGAATGCAGAGATAGACAGAGACAGAGATAGAGACAGAAAGAGAGATTACTGGAGTTTCAACTCAGGTCTTTATGCTTGTTCATCAAACACATTATTGCCTAAGCTGTCTGCTCATCCCTATATTTCTTATCTGTAAAATGTGTAATTTTTTCCTTTGACCAATAAGTGAAAACTAAGCTGTAGTCATTTCCTTCTTTTTGTGTTGCTTTCTGCCCATTTGCTTTTTTAAAAATATTTTATTAGATATTTCTTTTATATACATTTCAAATGTCAAATGCTATCCTGAAAGTTCCCTATACCCTCCCCCCGCCCTCCTCCCCTACCCACCCACTCCCACTTCTTAGCCCTGGCATTCCCCTGTACTGGGGCATATAAAGTTTGCAATACCAAGGGGCCTCTCTTCCCAATAATTGCTGACTAGGCCATCTTCTGTTACATATGCAGCTAGAGACACGAGCTCTGGGGGTACTGGTTAGTTCATAATGTTGTTCCACCTATAGGGTTGCAGACCCCTTCAGCTCCTTGGGTGCTTTCTCTAGCTTCCCCATTGGGGGCCCTGTGTCCACTTGTGTATTTGCCAGGCATTGGCATAGCCTCATACGAGACAGCTATGCCAGGGTCCCTTCATCAAAATCTTGCTGCCATATGCAATAGTGTCTGGGTTTGGTGGTTGATTAAGGGATGGATCCCTAGGTGGGGTAGTCTCTGGATAGTCCATCCTTTTATCTTAGCTCCAAACTTTGTCTCTGGAAGACCAATGGGTGGATACTTCGTTCCTTCTTAGAATAGGGAACAAAATGCTCATTTGCTTTTTATCTGCTATCCCTGAAATATACACCCCTTATACTTTCAGCATGTTACCACCATGCATTCTGATACAGAGAACATTTTTGTCTACAATTCCTTAAAAGAGGAAGTCAGAATTCCTTTGTGAAACAAAGCTAGGATGCACTGGCTAGGTTATAATGTTTTGTTTTGCTTTCCTTAAACCACCAATCCTGACCTAATGATCCCCAATGGCTCCGCCCAACAGCCCCCAGTAATACATAATCCTTTCTCACACCCACTGAAACCTGGCTTGATTATATACTGCTGTTTTGCCTACTGCAGTTACTGGGCACTCCGCCAGCCAGAAAATCTGAGGAATTGTAGGAGTTATCAGGCCGTCAGTGCTGTGCTATCCACCTGTCAGTATCATCAGCATCACTGTGCTATCCACCTGTCAGTATTATCAGCATCCTTAGTGTGCTGCTTCTTCCTGGAGTTGTAAGATCTAGATCCTCTTCTCATTGTGACCACCCCTCTCTTCCCCACCACACTCTCTAGCTCAAGGGACATACATTCATCACCTAGGAGGCAGTAGATCAGTCTGACCATGCAGAGCAAGTGCTGCCCCACAGTTGCATGAGTGTGAAAAATGCAATTTGCAGTGGTTTCTCCATGAGAACAGAATTCACCTTACTCATTTGGTCAATAAATAACAAAGACAGGTAATTCATTGAACCCTAATGTAGAAATAGTCAACTCTTCTTTGGCACAATAGCAAGTGGTTTTTATTTACGATATTAAAAGAACACAAAAAAGGAAGAGAATATTATAACCCGTAATATGATTTTTCTTCGAGGGTTTGGGTTGCTTGGAGGAAATTAAATGAGCCATTTTAGTCCTTGTTCTGCTCTAGCTGTGAGGTGCTTCCTGCTGTGAACACTATTTCCCAATTGTTGCCTGTCAGAAATACTTAGCAGCTCTGGTCCTGGGCATTTCAAGAACTGAGTTGTGCAGTATGAGGAACAATGGTTGGCAGTGTTACCATTTTAAAGTAAACAACCTTCAGCGATGTTTCTCTTCCATGAAGCTTTTTCTGAGAACACATTTCATGCATTGAGAGAATGTTTCAAAATATCTCCCCTCAAAGAAATCAACAGAAATTTTCAAGCAGCAGAGAAAAGTAAGCTATAGGAAAATCAGAAAGAGAGAATCAATTTTCAGAACCAGGAACTGTCTCGAGGCTGACTGAGTTCAGTGCTTCTAAAATCATTCTTCCGTCAGCAAGTTTGATTCTGAGGCTCCATTTCTTGGCCATACAAATCAGATGGCTGGTGAGGACTGCCTAGGAAGCTGTCAATTGGATGGTTTGTTGCACTCAGGAAACACTTGATTGGGGGTTTGTGCTCTGAAGCCCTCTTCTGAGTTATTTCATTTACTCTGCCCTGGAAGCCCGAGGAACATTTGCCAACAAACCACACTCATTTCCTCTTAAAAGAAAACTTGTCCCTCTTTACTTCTGTGCTTTGCACGTTAGGTAAATCTGTTTGTTTTTCTCTCTTACAGGAGCTGCAAAGAATCGATTCTGCTCACTGTCATTCAGCCCTATCCAGTAAGTGTTGTGTGAGAAAAAGTGCCATTCATTGTGCTTGCGCTTCTGGTCTCCTGAAAGCCACCAGGATGAATAACAGTGGAGACAAATAGCATGTGTTCACAATGCAAGCTTAAACAATCTTGATCATTTCTATTGTGTTCTGTGTTACTAAAACCATTCATTGGCGTGAAAAGTACCACACTCCCTAAATATCCTGAAAGACAATCAACTCTGCAGGCCTGTGAGCATTTCACATCTGCAAACTAATACAAAACCTAAGACTTTCTTGTTTGCCAGCTTTCGAATCACAAGTCTCATGGGAATATCTAATTACAGGAAGTTGTGTGAAAGTTTTATTCTTGTCCCCATCTAATTATTTTGGTAGAGAGCTGGGTAATTAAGCCCATTTCAAAGGAGGGATGAGAGAAATGCCATAGTCAGAATTTGAGTTCAGATACCTTGGTTAAGAGAGAGAAACTGATTACAATCCTACTGTTTCATTTCTTATGTTTCTGTTTCTCTATGACTCGGTTTCATGTATCTCAGGCTGGTGGTCTAAGCTCACTATATAGTCAAAGGATGACCCTGTACTTCTGATCCTTCTATGTGCACCTCTAGTGATAGGATTACAGGCATTCATCACAACATTTAGTTTATAAAGTACTGAGAATTGAACCTGGGGTCTTGCCCTGTTCTAGGCTAGCACACTACCAACGGAGCTACACCCTCAAACCCAATTCAAATCCAATTCTTTAAAAAAAAATCATAATTTTCATGGTATGCAATTCATTCCTTTTACATGTGAATTCAAAGATCTTTGCAAAGCAGTGAAGAATGCAATCACCACCATAGTCCAGTTTCAAAATGTTCCATCACCCCACTTATAATCCCTGATTTTCACTTCACTTCCAGTTAATCCATGTTCCTACCATCCAGCCCAGGCAACTGCTAACTTCTCTGTTTCTATAGGCTTCTTATTACTTGAAAATGTCTTTACATCCAGTATCTGGTTGGGCTTTTTGTAGACAGGCAGAGAATCTAACCAGCATAGCTTCCATGCATGATCTTCATAGAGTAATATGTATATTCCAAGTACAGTGTGACGCTGGGTGCTGTTTTGACTCCCATCTCTCAAATTTACATTCTTTTCCCTGAATTTTCTCTCTTTACTTTGCAATATCTTTAAAATGTATAAGAACTTTTTTATTAATCATTGTATTTGTTCACATTTCAAATGTTATCTCCCTTCCCAGTCTCCTCACCATGAACCCACCACCCCATACCCCTCCCCTTTGACTCTAAGAGGGTGCTCCCCTACCCACTCACCTACTCCCACCTCACCCCTTTAGCATCCCCCTTCTCTGGGGCATCACTCCTTCTCAGGACCAAGCACCTCCCCTCCCACTGATTCCAGATGAGGCAGTCCCCTGATACATATGTAGCAGGAGCCATGGACTCACCCATGTATATTCTTTGGTTGGTGGTTCAGTCCCTGGGAGCTCTGTGAGGTCCAGTTGATGCTGTTGTTCTTCAGCTACTTCAGCCCTTCTCCTAACTCTTCCAATGGGGTCCCTGGGCTCTGTCCAATGCTTGGCTGTGAGTATCTGCATCTGTCTTAGTCAATTGCTCACAGAGCCTCTCAGAGAACAGCCATAATAGCTCCTATCTACAAGCACATCTTGGCATCAACAATAGTGCCAGGGTTTGGTGTCTGCTGATAGAATGGATCACATGGTGGGATAGTCTCTGGATGGCCTTTCCTTCAGCCTCTGCTCCATTTCGTCTCTACATTTCCTTTAAACAGGGACAATTCTGGGTTAAAAATTTTTAGATGGGTGGTTGACCCCGACCCATACAAGGGCTTGGGGCATGTCTATCTACTATAGGTGGTCTCTTCAGGTTCTATCTCCCTGCTGTTGGGTATTTCAGCTAATGTCATCCCATAGTATATTGACTAACAAAAAGAAGTAAATATTGGTTAAAACTGTGTTCATAATTGCTTTGCACTATCCCATCCACCTGAAACTCCAGCCACCAGAGTAAGCAAGCCACTATGTTGCCAACTCTCATTAGGTAGACTTCTTGGAGGCTTTTCATGTTTTTATCATCAAGACAGCAGTTTAAAATTTTGAGGCCTTTCAATCTTTTCTTTTATATGTACGGATGGTTTTTTTGTATACCATGTGTATGTATGCAGTGCTTATGGAGGCTAGAAGAGGGCATCAGATCTCCTGGAACTAGAGTTGGAGATAGTTGTTTGTTAAGGTTTGGTCTGCTGCTATGTATTGTAATGTTAAATTCTGTACCTGAAAGTCTAGGCCTAGAGTGAATTCTTATATTTATAAGGTTTTGTTGTGCAAACCTTGTTCCTTGACTTAAAACTATTGGTTGAATAAAATTGGCTACATCCAATTACAAGAGAGATTAGAGGGAGGGGGAGGGGCTGAGTTACCTGATTGGGGGTGGAGAAGAAGGACACCATGTGAGCAAAGTCCCTGGGAGACAATTGAAAGGACAAAGGTTTACTTTGGCTGGCAATTTCAGAGGTTTCTGTATACAGGCCTCAGCTCCATTGGTTCTGGGCACATGGTTGGACAAAGTATCATGGCAGGGGTCATGGGGACAGATGAAGAAACTGTTAACCTCATGACAAACTGGAAGTAAACAGAGAGAAGGGTCTGGAAAGCAGGTCAAGCCTTCAAAGGCACTTTCCTAGGGTTTTCCTTTTGCTGAGGCAAAAACAACTTAAAGGAAGAAGGCTTTGTCTCAACTCACAGTTTGAAGAAACAGTCCATCATGGTGTCAGGAGCTCAAGACAAGTGGCCTTACTGTATTCACAGACAGAAAGTAGAGCAAGATGGAGGCTCACCTAACTTTCACCTCTGTCTCTTTTTATTCAGTCCAGGACCACAATTCATGGTATGATATTGCCCACAGGCCAGGTGAGTCTTCACACCTCAGTGACCCTAGTTTGACTCCTAGGTGCCTCCTGAGCCTGTCAAGTTAACAAGCCATATTAAGCATCATATCCAGTGACACATTTCCTCCACTGATTGCCTAAGTTTCTATCACATCCTCAAGCAGCACTATTAGGTTAGGACCAAGTGTTCAAAACATGATCCTGTAAGGAAATTTCATATTAAAACCATAACATGGACAAATCATGCTGTGTTTTCAATGAAACTGAGTAACATCACTATTTCTAAAATCATATCAAATGATACACATCTCAAAAGTCAGTTCTGATAAATGTACCTTTTTACTGAGGCAAGGAGTTGTGTAGATTATTCTAGAAATATACAGTAGGTTACTAAATTGAAAAACCAGAATTCACAGAGAACTCAAAGTTGAGTATATGGTACCTTGACTGAGTTGAACATTTTACTGCCAAACAATGCTAGAGAAGTCATGCATTACTATGTTGAGACATCTCAGCCTGTGAGTCATGTCTCTTCTGGTGTCTTTATTGCAGCCACTCTACTTGTACTAAACTCATTGTGCCAGTGTAAATACTGCTGCTCAGAATCATTAAGGAAGACTAATGTTTCTCCTTCAGCTAAAAAATGGCATCTCAAAAGCAAATCAACTCACCACCGTATGATTTGCTCGTTAATCATCACTAAACTTGGCCTATAATTACACAGACACTGATGAGAACACACCATTGTCACATTGCTCCAGCACTGCAGTATGGCATCTAAATCTCACACAGTGCTTGCTTGCTGAACATTGGCACTCATTCAGAGTCCTTTTGGAGTTTTGTTTTCTTTATTAAGACGTCAGCCATTCTCGTTAAAATGGCTTGTGTAAGTGGATGAATACGAAGCTTCTGAACAAAAATCATCCATCTATCAAATCTTCTAAGATACAGCTCAAGGTTCTGATAGGTGTAGAAAGGTATGCAGGGGACTGTTAGGAACACATCATCTAGCACGGTGCTGCCAACCTTCATTCAAGAGCCAGGAAGGGTGTTCCAGAAGGATTGCAAGCTGAGGGAAGCCTGACCTGCATTTCTAATTTCAGGTCCTGGGAATTTATAGCAAAACCTTGTCTCAAAAAGAAATAAACGTGGTATTCTCCCAGTGTCAATCCAAAATATCTACCCCCAAACATACATATTTGTCATTGCATATTCTTAACAATGATTTTGTATTATAATAAAATATTCATGCATTATATACAGTATACTATTTTCAACTGTACAATTCACCAGTATTAAGTACATCCAAGATGTGGTTTTTTATTGGATATTTTCTTTATTTACATTTAGATGGTATCCCCTTTCCTGATTCCCTCTCTGAAAAACACCCTCCCTGGATCCCCTTCCCCCTCCCCCTGCTCACCAACACACCCACTCCAGCTTTCTGGCCCTGGATTTCCCCATACCAGGGCATACAGCTTTCATAGGACAAAGGGCCTCTCCTCCCATTGATGTCTCACTAGGCCATGCTCTGCTGCATATGCAGCTGGAACCATGAGTCCCACCAAGTGTACTCTTTGGTTGGTGGTTTAGTCTCTGGGAACTCTAGGGGTACTGGCTAGTTCATATTGTTGTTCCTCCTATAGGGTTGCAGACTCCTTCAGCTCCTTGGGTCCTTTCTCTAGCTCCTTCATTGGGGACCCTGTGTTCAGTCCAATGACATCCAAGATGTATTAAGCATCACTGTTATCTTGTAAAAATGTCTCATCACTCCTAAAGGAAATCCTATATCTAGTAAACCTTCATTCCTCCTTTTTCTTCTGTCCCTTCTCCAAACTTTCTGTCTCTGTTTTCACTGTTGTTTCACAGAAGTATAATATTTGTTCTGATCCTTTTATTAAGTACCATGTTTTCAAGATTATAGCATCAATCAGTACTTTCTTTTTATGACTGAATGATATTCTTGTTTATGGACATAGCACATTTTATACGTGTGTGTGTGTGTGTGTGTGTGTGTGTGTGTGTCCACTCTATCATTTTAAATAACATAATTGATTTCCAGAATGTGTGTATTTGGTAAGGTTGAGAATATTTTAAATTTTTTTGTTATTTAACTTTAAAAAGAGAATTATGGGTCAAAGTGCACTTTTCTGAAGAGGTCATAATCAATGGCCAAGTGTCGGTGAGTTTTCAAGTTGTCAGTGTTGTTATACAGAAAAGCATTGAGGCAGGGGCATTTTGCTCACATCAAGTGAGAATGTTCATTCTGGATATGCTTCTTGTCTTTCGTGAGGGAGTCAAATCTCAAGACTGAAAGGGGTTTGCCTTACCATGATCAATGGCTTTGCAGCCATGATTTTAATGTAATATATATCAGGTTAAGTTTTATGGAGATTCAAGGATCAGTTACTACAGTGTTTTGTACAAAAGTGTCAATGCCTGCAGACTAAGGTGCATGCAAATACGCCTGCACCCTAGACAGCTGAAAATATTTGACCATTGTAGATCACAAACAAGTAATCATTTGATTATCTGTTAAATCCAATGGAGCATGAAGGTTTCTTTCATTTTCTAATCAGTGATGGTGTCAATAGACGGGAGGGAGATCTCTTATCTTTAAGTTTCACTAAAAAATTATACCAGGATGATTTTTAGATTAATTGAATTGACTAAGGCCATGTAGGAAGAATCCCCCTTCTTCCCAGCACCCTTCTAAGTAGATGCTTCTATTGCATTTACAATTTTTGTGGAAGAGCTGTGCCATTCAGCTTTTAATTTCCAGAAGAACAGGGAAGAAGTCCAGATACAATGCACAAGTATGATAAGGAAGACCATGAAGTCAGGAATTCAACTCTAAATTGGAAGTCAAAGACTCCTCCCTACTCTGCACAGTAAGATCTAAGATCACAGATTACAGGCATGAAGCTGAAGGCCAGGTTATAGAAACATACAGAAAAGAAATCTCTACCTACTTCTGCATTGTGTTCAGAGCTCTCCATTCAAAGCGAGATTTAAGATCTTCGGAATTGCGAATAGAAAGAACATGGGACATGCTCTGCTTCTGGTCTGCTCACTAAATCAGAGTGACTAATTTCCAGTCATGACAGAGTTTCAATCACATTCATAATTTGTATTTTGTCCTTGAATTGGACATGCACAGAATATTTTACCTTTTAGCAACAATGTGGCATACCTTTGAGGATAAAGATGAAAAATAACTGTCACAAGGTTTGTATTAGAATGCCAGTAATCCAATAAAAATCTTTCTGTTTCCTCTAGTCTCCCAAATCAGCATTTATCAGTGCTGCTAAAAAGGCAAGATTGAAGTCCAATCCAGTCAAAGTGCGCTTTTCCGAAGAGGTCATAATCAATGGCCAAGTGTCGGTAAGTTTTCAAGTTGACAGTGTTGTTATACAGAAAAGCACTGAGGCAGGGGCATTTTGCTCACATCAAGCGAGAATGTTCATTCTGGATATGCTTCTTGTCTTTCGTGAGGGAGTCAAATCTCAGGACTGAAAGGGGTTTGCCTTACCACCTCCTTGCCTCTCAGTTCTAACACAGCCAGAGTAGGATCTAACCCAGTGACTCCTATGACAGTTGTTGCATGGCATTCACTGCTTTGATCTAGGAGCACTAACTTTGCCTCATTTATATTTGGGAAAATCAGCTTCCTTTGGAATTTCTACTTCTTGTGGAATTAAACATGGTTCCACAGTATAATCTTTTATATATTGTGTGAAAAGACTTATGTTTCCCTTGTGTGTGTCTGTGCGTATGTGTCTCTGTGTGTATTAAAGTAGTTAAAAGTACATATTTTGTATATTAAGCTAGGACTGAAGAATGAACCCACTGAGTACCTATAAAAAGGTCTTCAGCATAGATAATGCAAAAATCAAGACAATATTTCATTTTCAACATTCCAAAGAAG
The DNA here is from genome assembly GCF_000001635.26 of Mus musculus. NCBI lineage: Eukaryota > Metazoa > Chordata > Mammalia > Rodentia > Muridae > Mus > Mus musculus. Next base: position 167,515,259 of record NC_000086.7, on the reverse strand, counting down.
AGAAGAGTAGGTACTCTTTTCATTTTTGTTTTTTAGTTTCAGTTTTAGGAAGTCTTTACCTAGAGTACAAATAGTTTTGAAGACCTTGGGCATACCAAATTTTTGTTGTTGAAGGTTATTGGCTCTGATGGGTGCCTTTTTATTGTTGTTGTTGTTGTTGTTAATGAATCTATAAGGATAGACCTTTACCTGTGATCTCTTTGTTAGGGATCATAAACTCTTTCCTGAAGTCAGCTGTGGATCTGGATTGAAAGCTGTGGATATGCGTATCCTGGGCAAGGAACTTATTAGTCTTATCATTAGCCCAACCTAGGGCTGTTCAACTTAGGGGCCAAAAAATTGACATGTGTGATAATTGTCTTTCAGTTGTGGTTAAATAACAAGCGTAGATGGATTCAAGGAGAAAGGATCTTCATGGTAGCAGTGTATTAAGTCCATATTCCTTGGCTCTTTATTCTTGGCCTGTAGTGAGGCAAAATATAATGGCAGCAGGAGCTTGTATAAGCAGAGGCTACTCAGCTTACAACATCCAATAAGTAGAGAGAAATTGATATAGAGATGGATAGGGAGAGGAAAGAAAGAGATATAGAAAATATGAGGGAGAGAAGAATAATCTGTGAACATGGGGACCTGATACTTTTCCTTTGTTATTCCATCTGAGCTCTTAAGTTATTGGTTGATACCCCTATATTCAGGACAGATTTCTCCCTCTGTCAATCATCTTTGAAAATGTCCTCACAGTATGCCTAGAAATATGGTTTACTAATCTCCTAGGTGGCTCTCAATCAAAACTAGTTGACAGTCAAGAGTAAGTACCATGGCAGGTCAATCTAACAAACTGTTGGGGCACTTGGGAGAAAGATCTGAGGTTGTCACTGTTAGTCTATGGGAATTTTGTACTACCATATGAACGTGATGCACTCTGCTCACTGAAATAGACCTCCATCAATCTAGGCACAGAGTGACCACATCTCACCAACTCAGAATCCTGTCCCAGTGGAGGAGTGGAAGATTCCAAGCATTTAAAAAAAACAAGTACATCACATCAAAAATTCATCAGAAAATTACCTTTCCACTCCAGGGCTTCTCAGCCTGTGACTGGGCATCTAAAGAGAGAATAATAGTCTAGAAACTGTAGTGATAGTGTCATTTCAACCCTGTTTATAACAGAGCTCATGTGAAGCAGCTGGACTGTGAGGATGCTGCTGCAGAGCCAGTGGTCTCCTGCAACCTCTTCTGCCTTGCCAGGATACTATCAAGATAGGACCTTCAGTTGTCCATCTGCCCCTCAGCCCATGAGACTTCATCTTTTCTAATATGTTCTTCTCAGTCACAACATGCCTTCTTTTCTGAATTTAAAGCCAAGCTTACTCAGTGAATCAGGCAGCAAGAAAGTCACAGAGGAAGTGTATGGCAGTAGAAATGAGAAGAAATTCAGAAAGAGAACTGGGCAGTGAACGTTAGGGGACTATTAATAAGATATGTAAGCTTTAAGTTTGCTCAGACTGGAAAACACATAAATATCAGAGCATGTGCTCTTCAGTTCCTTCATCTTCAAGCCAAAGGACATATGGCTTTGCTATTTCTAAGTCCCCAACCCTCATGACTCTGTGACACCAAATACATGGGTATGACACAATTCACTCCAAAGACTCATGGCTCTTACAAGGATGTATCTAATTCTCTCGTTCATCTCTTTCATCACCTCTCATGGTATCCAATTAAAGAAAACATCCTGAGGAATGCATTTCTCAGGTTGAGTCTTAGTCATATATTTCAAATTGGCATCACTGTTGGAGTTATTTCTAGATTGTGATGTTATGGGCTATTCATTATAGCCTAGACTTAGCACTTGACTTCTTTTTTGCGGTGCTGGGAATGCAATGCAGAGCCCACCAACATACCAGGTTGCTCGATAGGCTTTGTCAACTTGAAACAAACTAGAGACACCTGTGAAGAGGAAAATGCAGTTGAAGGATTACTTCCATCCTGTTGGCCTGTAAGCATGTCTCTGGGATTCTCATGATTGCTAATTGATGGAGGGTGGGGGAGGGCGCGGAACACTCTGAGCACTGCCATGTCTGAGCAGGTAGTCCTGAGTTGTGTGGGAATAGTAGCTGAATGTTAACCTGGAAAAATACTAGTAAGGTATATTCATCTGTGCTCTCTGCTTCAGTTCCTGTTTTCAGTTCCTGTTTCCAGGTCCTGCCTTGAATTCCTGCCCTAGCTTCCTCTAGGACTGTAACCTGTTAGCTAAAATAAACCCTTGCCTCTCCAGGTTCTTTTGGCCATGGTGTTTTGTTTTGTTTTGTTTTGGTTTTTGCACAACAACAACAAGCAGGCTAGGACATCAAGCAAATGCTCTACCATTAAGCTAAAAGTCTTGGCCCTATGTTTTTTCTCTTTTAGCACACGAGTGTGACTCTTATGTTTTCTTTTTGAGTTGAGAAACATTCCTAAATGGGTTACAAAGAGTTTCAGAAAAAATAACTTTACCCTTGAGCTTTTTCATGCTTGTGACTCATTTGCATGACCACCACCAGGGACCAGCAGTCTCCTGTCACACAGCATCATTGATGGTCCTCATTTTGTTCATTTAGTCCTGATCTGAAAAAGTCAGAGCTCTTGGATCCAAACACAGATGCTTGACTACAAAGGAATTATGTCTGTAATAATGTTTTCCGTTGGGGAAACTTGCTTTAAAGAAAAATGCATCTGACTTTTCTGATAAGCAAAATATCTTGTGCGTTATTTGTAGCTGGAAAACAATATTGGTATTAATACCTTGGTTCAGATACCACGAAAGGGATACCCGGTTGGCCTTTGAACTTTTCTTTGTTTATTCTTTATTCTATTGTGATAAGAATAAACAATAGATACATGTGGCTACTACCAAGAATGGAATTCTAATTTGACTGACCTTCACTTTTCTGTTGTTAAACAGGAAACTGTTAAAGACAATTCACTTCTTTTTATGCCAAATGTTTTGAAAGTCTATTTGGAAAACGGACAGACCAAATCCTTTCGTTTTGACTGCAGCACCTCCATCAAGGTAAGATGACACTCGAATCTCTGGGCCTGTACTCATTAGGTAAAATCAAACCAATACAGAATGCATAAACTAAGAGGGCTCTGTTCTTTTTGTCTCTATGAGTGCTACAAACAATATGGCATGCCGTCGATGAGGAAACACCAGGGCTAGCCATTTTACTGCACCTACAGATTAATTAAAATACCATGATTGTCAACAAGAAAGTTTGGCACCCCACCCAAAGCCAACAGGATTTCCCAGCAATGTCAGCCACCAAGAAGATTAGGATGTTAACTGTTAATTGAATATCTGCTACTTTGGTGTCCAGCAAAAACAAGGGGTAGAGTAATGAAAAGATAATATTTACTTTTGGTTGTTGTAACCAATTGTTCAAGATTGCTACATAACAAGTCAGAACTGAAGTGTGTTTCTCAGGAGGGGGTGAAAGTAAGTGCTACCATGCAATCCCAGGATTTTTGATCCACGGGTGAGTTTTACATAATAGGTTTGGTGGCAAAGCATATGCCCCCCCCCATGCTTCTTTCTTGGAAAAGAAAAGTGCATATTCTCCTCTTTTTATTCATTGTACAAAAGTATGTTCAGAAATTGATTGCTCCCTAATGTCTCATCAGCCTAAAATAGGCTTTCTTCAAATGGCACAGTCAGAAAGATTTTATGGAGGTAAAAATGTACCTACTGATGATCTGTACCATAATCTAGCAAGAGAATATCAAGTCTGTGTTTAAAATGTCTATCAATAGTCAACCATTAATTCTCCGTGTTTGAAAGGACTCAGAGTAGACCTCACCTGTGCAAATGGTTCTACAAAGCCCACTTGCTATGCATCTTACTGTCATAATAGCAGCAAGCAGCTGGGTTTAAATTGCCTTAAATACATGGTGATTCAGTTGGCAGTAGAAGGCACAATATTAGTAGATGGGTGTAGGAGCACTAAGTCATCCTTAATTGCCCCAGATGAAATACTAGTTCCCTTCATATAAGACTGCTACTTTGAAGTGGTGATGGCTGAGAAAATTGTCCCCCCCCCTTTTTTTTCCTATTCAATACAAATGTATGATGAGAGGATAATTTATCTAACAATTGATCAACTCCCTGGCGGGGGGCAGGGCCTCCACAAATTCTTTCTGGAAAGAACAAGAGAGAAATCATTTTAGATTTTGGGGACCACCTGATGTCTGTAAGAATTATTGGATTCTTTTCTTGCATCTGGGAAACAGACACAGAAATGGGGCATTGAGAGACCCTTAAGACCACCCTGGAAGTAGATGACCTTCTTGAGGAACACCCAGAACTCAACCATGTGCCCTCTCACACTCTAGTTACTTTCAGCAGAGGGTGAAATGCTAGATTCAACAAGGAAAGTCAGCCCATAGGCATGATCTAGGAGCAGTCATATACATATTGTTCAGTGTCCCCTCCCCATGGACACCTATGGGCAGAGTTTTAGTCTCCTGGAAATGATGTAGCAGTGCACATAGTGTATTACTAAGAAATGCCCCCTTTGTATTAGTGCCTATAGCTGACCAATTGGCTGGCTGGCCTTGGTGCCTTATCCCTCTAGTCATCAAGTTGATATTGCAAGGCCCAGGTCTACTTCTCTGCTACTGTTAGCATAAACTCTGTGCTATGGTCCAGGGCTTTAGCTCAAGTATAATGACTCCTGCCAGGCAGGCCACTGAAGACCTAAGGTTATTTCCTAAGAGTGAGATGGCAGAATCACATCTTTCTTTAGGTAAGGCTAATCCATTCCTACACACAGATTCTGTGAGCAAATGGGGATAACTATCTGAGCCACTGTTGCAGACCTTGGAACCCTTGTACACAAGTACATTTCTGCAAATCTCTGCCCAGAGAGACTTATTCTGTGTTCCCAGCTGCTTAGCTCCTTGCTGTTAGACCTCCTACCTCACTTAAAGACATGTGTTAAGACTTGAGTACATATCTTACCGGAAATCAATCGAAACTGAAGAAAAGGTCTATCATTCATTCCTCTGGGCCTCTTTATTATAGGAACTCACATTAGACTGAGTTTGATTTCCTAGCAGAGTACAGTTGACAAGGAGAAAACTAGGAGCTGTGCAAAGTGTTCACATCAAATTCAAGTTCTCTTATCATGTGCCTAACAGCCTTATTAGCACAGCAGACACTGGTTGTTGGACATAACAGAAAGAGTGCTTCAATGAAAGGAAGGTGACACCTGCTGAATTCAAGTTACCAGTGTTCTCATTACAGAGTTATGATAGGGAACAGCTATCAGAGTCATTTCCTACTGGCCCTGCTATTGGTTTAGAAAAATGTCACATAGAGTTCATACAGCCACACAAAGCCTGGGTTGTATTTCTCTTTCCTGGATGTTGTGAAAAAAATTATAAAGCAGGGAATCTTTTAGATCACATTCACCACAATCAAGGAATTTTTTTTGAACAATTATTCTTTGAGGGTGGGTTTGGTTGCTGTCCTGGATTTTGTTTTAATGGGTCCAAAAGGGCAATCAAGTAGACTCAAATAGCAGAACAGTCCATGGAAAACCTACTTCCTATATGAGAAGGTTTTTCCACCTTTGCAACTATTGAGATGTTGGAATACATGGTTCTTTGTTGTGACTGCCCAGTGCATTGTTAAGGCACTTAACAGTATCCCTACTCTCTAACCACTAATGACATCCCCAACCCTGCTGTGCCAACCAAAGACTATCTCCAAAAATGTCCAAATGTTGCCATAAGATACCATTTCCTCCCATTGAGAAACTATGCTCTACAGAACTTTAGGCATGTGACAAAAATTATCTTGAAGAGGGGTCATTTGCTAGTTTCAAATCTATGGAAAAGAAATGAAAGGCTGAGGAGATTCGCTGTGCATGGCAGTACAGCCTTTATTTGTGTAGTCAACATGTTCTGACTATAAATGTTTAATCCTATAAAAGATTACAGACAGAGTTTGCTCATTTCACCTTCCCCAGGGATGTAAAATGAACATGTACTGTTAAGGTGGTGCTCTCTGAGTAAATGGCATTATAATAAATGCTTTGTACATATGAACACATTTGATTCCTATATCCATTCCAAGGCAGGCATAATTATCATTTGCAGCTTACAGGTAGGGAAACTGAGACACTTACCGGTTGAATAGCTCCCCAGTGCTGTGAAGTTTATAAGCCTGAGAGCTGGGATTAGAAAGTAGACTTTCCTAGGAGAGGCAGTTACCATGCTCTCATGCAGACTAGGCAGGGCTCAGCACGGTCCTTGGGGGCAGGAGTAAAATGGCAGATATTTCAGGCCACATGGACTACGGCACAACTCTGTTCCTGCAGTGTATGGACGTTAAATCAACCATGGACAAGAGATGAATTAACTCGGTCTCAATAAACTTATATTTACAAAAATGAGTGGTGGACAAACCTGGTACGCAGGCCATACTTTACTGGTCCCTGTGGTAGAGCACTTCCAAAGCTAGTTTAATTGTTTGCTCATTTAGAGAAGAAGAGACTAAAATTAACTCCTTGTTCATATAAAAAAAAACTTTCTAATTTATAACATTACATGGGGACTGGTTAAGTACAGTGGCTGTTCTTCTAGAGGACTCAGCTTTGATTCTCAGCACCTACATAGTGGCTCACGACTGCTTGTAACTCCAGTTCCAGGGGATCCGATGCCCCCTTCTAGCCTCTTTGGGCACCAGGCATACAAATGCAGCATAGCACATATGAAGACAAATCACCTATATACATTTAAGAGGAAAAAAGAAGAATCTTATATGATCAATGAGTTCCTCTTCCATTACAGGATGTAAAGCCTAAATAAATTATGGTACACTCTAAAAAATAGAGTGGACAGTGTTGATTTTGATCTCTTCATGTCACTGTTTGTTCTGTAAGGATGTCATCTTAACCCTGCAAGAGAAGTTGTCTATCAAAGGCATTGAACACTTCTCCCTCATGCTGGAGCAGAGAATTGAAGGGGCTGGCACCAAGCTGCTCTTGCTTCATGAACAGGAGACACTCACTCAGGTCTGTGATGTACCCCCCAAGAATGCTGCTGCTTCTGCTGTTGGAAACAGAGTCTGTGGTGTCTCACGATGCCCTTCCTCCAGTCCTCTCCCTCTAGCTGCTCTAAACCAGAGGTTCTCTCTGAAGGAAGCACTGCCTTTATAATGGATGCACTTGTTACCTTAAGGAGATGGTCCCCCTTTTGCCAGTCTGTCATAGTTTTTCAGTTGATCTCCCAGATTTGTCATTCAAAAGCCAGGGAGATACTGGAATATTGCTCTGCAGAGTGACATTTTCTGTTACTGCAATGACTTCCTTGCTTGTTTTGATCTCTAGTCTCTTCAAAATCATTGAAACCACAATTGTTTCTGAGAGTATGTAGAGTAAGTCAAAGTCATCTTTTTTGTCTTTTGTTCTGGATACATACTCAAGGCTATTTTTGGAAGCCTGTAATCACTGCCTTAGTCCTACCCATTATCAATGTGATGTACCTATGTGTCCCAATTCCTGGCTCTCAAGATTCCACCCCATCTGTTTTCTGGGGAGACAAGCCAACTGTTTGCTACTGCATCCAACATACTACCTTCACTTGTCTTAACTTCAAAAAAGCTGAGCATTTTGGTTGAGTCTTTAAGTATCCACAAAGTCTACTTGCTTAGGAAAGTTCATTGAGAGATAGCCCTAAAAAGAGGGCATAAGGGAACATGGGGGGGGGGAAGACACCTGCAACTGAAGCAGCAAGTTACCACCAAGAGAATAGAAGGACAGGAAGCAACTGTCATACTAAAAAAAGTAAGTGTCTGGGGGCTGGAGGGATGACTCAGCACTTAAGAACATGATCAGCTTTTCTAGAGGACTCAAGTTCAATTCCCAGACCCCACATCAGATGGTTCACAACTACCTAGAACTCCAGCTCCAGGGCATCTAACACCTCTGGCCTCTTTAGGCACCTGAGCTTACATGCACATGCATAATGAAAAAAAAAAGGAAAATAATTCTTTAAACAAAAAATCAAGAACTAGTACTCCACACATCAGTTCCCTTGAATTTCCTTATCCCTTCGACAGAATCCAATGGGATGCAGTGAATTAGAAGAGCTGCCATGCATTTTGATTTTAATGTCTGTATCTAAGCTTTACCTATGATGGTCATCAAACTTAAATCCACATAAGGATATTTAATGTCACTTGCAAAAATACCACATGGAAAAATACTCTTAGAAATGGATGGCTTATTTTATGCAATGTCTTTGGGAAACCATCACTTATATTCAGAACCCCTTAAGCGAAAGCTCAGTGTGTGTCTAAGTTCCCCTAGAAGCAAAACTTCAGCTAAAGATGTGAATGTGGGGAAATTCCATGAGAGGTTATGAGAATAGCTGAGAGAGGGGTAGAAGATGGGCATGGGGGCAAATTGGGGAGTCAATAAAAATGGCTCATCAAGCCAGTTCCCACCATGTCACCTAGAGCCCCATCCTACAAGAAAGCTCTGAGTAACAACTTAGAACACTTGTCAGTGTCACTTCACCTGGGTATGTTGATCAAGCAGTTGGCCTGTCATTGGTGATGTGCTATGCCTAAAGACTCTACAAACTCCTATTCTATCAAGTAGTCACAGGGACATGTAGTAAATAACCTTTACCTGTGTCAGTAAATGACAAAGAGAGGTGGACAGCCCACCTCTTCCTGAGTATAATAAAAAGTTCCACCACTTTCTTTTTCTCTTTATAGTTCTGCCCAAACTTCTGCTGACTATATGGGCCTGGGGGGAACTATTATAGAGATTTACGTGAACAAAGATTCAAAAATGTTCCTGATCTTACATATCCAAAACTTAAGAAAATGAGTCAAATAGCCTAAAAGAAAGCAGTTACCTACTTTTGAATCATTCTGTATAATACAGCCATTGCAGTCTCAGAATAGGATAAGAATTTATGTCGTGTCACTCTACGTGTATGAACTCTTGTCATCTATCCTCTCCTGTGCTGCTTTCTCTTTACTTTCTCCCTTTTAAACCTTCCTAGAACAAGTCCCTGTATGTACAAACTCTAACATCTGAGTCTGCTTCTAGGAACCCCAGTCTCACACAAAGGCAAATGGGAAGATTTTGTTGATGTAGAAAGAACGGGCATTTTGATTCTGTGGCTTTCATCCCTTTCTTAGCCAGCACTGATGGATTCTTTTTTTTTCCAACTTTTTATTAGATATTTTCTTCATTTACATTTCAAAGGCTATCCCGAAAGTCCCCTATACCCTCCCCCCACCCTGCTCCCCTACCCACCCACTCCCACTTCTTGGCCTTGGCATTCCCCTGTACTGGGGCATATAAAGTTTGCAAGACCCAGGGGCCTCTCTTCCCAATGATGGCCAACTAGGCCATCTTCTGCTACATATGCAACTAGAGACACGAGCTCTGGGGGCACTGGTTACTTCATATTGTTGTTCCACCTATAGGGTTGTAGACCCCTTCAGCTCCTTGGGTGCTTTCTCTAGCTCCTCCATTGGGGGCCCTGTGTTCCATCCAATAGATGACTGTGAGCATCCACTTCTGTATTTGCCAGGCACTGGCATAGCCTCACACAAGACAGCTATATCGGGGTCCTTTCAGCAAAACCTTGTTGGCATATGGATTCTTAAATGATGTGTTTGCTCTTCCAGGTGACACAGAGGCCCAGCTCCCATAAGATGAGGTGTCTTTTCCGAATCAGTTTTGTTCCCAAAGATCCCATTGACCTGTTAAGAAGAGATCCAGTTGCTTTTGAGTATCTCTATGTTCAGGTAGGTAAACTTTTTGGATTATTCTATATGAATGTGGAGGTATATGACTGACCTCCTCAGTGTTTTTTTTTCTTTCCATGCTCCTCTAAGCTTGATGAATCATAAAAAAGTAGGTTATGCTCCTTTCATTTTCACATTTGATTTTGAAAGAATTTATTACTCCCTTATAGGTTGCAAGAATGGTGATCTCCATCTTCCACCCAGATTTACCCGTTGTTAGCATTTTCTCCCATGTATCTGATATTTAATGCAGGTACATACTCGTTGTCTTTTTCATCACAGAAATTTATGCATAAACATATTCTTTTTCTACAACACATGAAAGCTAGTTACTTACTTCATATATTATTTTTACTTCAAATATGATATGTATTTTCCAATAACATGGCCAATTTTTTATATAAACTTTGTCCAAATAACAAAATCAAGAAGTGAGACATCAATGTGTGTTCCTTAACTCATCTTTTATCTATGTCCAAAATGATGCCTGTGGCCCCCAAATGTCATTTTTTTCTGGAATACAATTCACTTTGGAATCTAATTTTGCATGTAGTTTAATTATCTTGTCACTTTAGTGTCCTTAAATCAATACCATTCCTTATTCCTGTCTGTGACTTTGGTGACATTGAGTTTTGAGAAGTACTAATCAGCTATTTCACAAAAATATTTTCATTTGGCTTTCTCTAGTATGTTCTTATGATTGGGTTGAAGTTATGAATTTGTAAAGAATGATATGAGTGACTATTCTCCTCAGTATAGCATATGAGGAGCCACATGGTGCCAGTTTATCCCTTTATGTGAGGCTAACTTTGACTCTTATGTGGGTTGTGTCCTTGTACAAATTAATCACTTTTCTTTTATAATTAATAAGAAATTCGTGGCAAGTCATTTGTGACTTTTATCATCTTATATTTCATCAAATTGTCACCCACTAATTTTTATTAATAGTATTAATTGGTGATCCTTACTTGAATCTATTGTTATAATGCTGATTTAAAATGGCATGCCTAATCTCATTATGTCTCTCTTCGATGATCACTTGGCACACGGTATATATATATATATATATATATATATATATATATATATATGAGTTGTTTCTTCTCCAAATGTTTATTCATTCATTTAGGTACTTAAATCTCTTTAAGACATTGTGATAGTAATTACATTGGAACTAATACTTTTCAGAATTTTAAGATTCTAAGATTTGTGTGTGTGTATGTGTGTGTGTGTGTGTGTGTGTGTTCTCTAGATGGTCTATCTTACCTTTTAATTTGGAATATAATTATCCCCAAAATAAAACTTCCAGGGGTAAGTATGATGAGTATTTGGAATTATTTGCCCCAGAGGCAATCTTTTGATATAGATAACATATTGATGTTTATGTGATTCAATATTTGGGAGCAGCCCCTATATTTTGTGAATCTATCACTAAAATTTTCCAATGCAATTGGAATAAACATTGATAACGTATTATAGGAGCTGGACAAGTAACTGAACAGTTAAAAGTATTGAATGGTCTTCCAGAGCAAACCTTCAGTGACAGTATTGACCTGATGGGAATATATCCTCCAATGGGAAGGTAGAGCTTAGCAAAAGACACACCTAGGGAATGCCAGGTCATCTGAAGAAACAAAACAAAACAAAATAAAAAACAAAAAAGAACCCACCTCAATATTAAAAATATTACCAGAAAAATATTCACCCTAACATTTTGAGAAAATGGGGGGAAATCAGCTTTGTCCACTGGAGTGTCATTGTGTATATCAACAACTCTCCAAGGCAGACCACACACTCAAGAATAGTTTCCCAAAACAAAATAAACTCCATGTTTTGTACACTTCAAAAAAAAAAAAAAAGAATTGATTCCAGCATCTAGCTGGCAGCTAACAACCACCTGTAAGTCCAGTTCCAAGGAAACTAATGACTTCTTCCGCCCTCGGTGTGCACTGAATGCATTGACATACATGTAGGCAAAACATCCATACACATAAAAATAAAATCTCAAAAAAGAACCTATTTGTTTAATGTGTAATACACAGTAATAGAAACACTCAAAGTGTCTATATATGTGTTTTACATTGACATATATAAAAAAGAAAGAAAAACAAATATGAACCAAAAGAAAGTAGATATAAGGTGAAAGAGAGATAAACAAGATACATGTGGCAAATTAGGAACGTTGGTATCAAATGGCCATAATCCCTAGAGATAAGTAATGATGACAGAGAAAGAAGAAGCAGAGCATGCTACTACATTCTAGTGCGTAGGAATCCTGAGAAAAGAATCTACTAGGTCTCCCCGCCTCTGTGGGTTTTGGACAACATTTTTTTTAGCTGGAGAGTGTGATAAATGTTCATGAAGATAGCCCTGCATCTCCAAGATAAGCCCAAACCTGTTCAGTGTATACACCCTATTATCAAAAATAATTTTAAATGTATACTACATTTTCCAACCTGAACAGTAAGACCACCATGTTCTGGGATTTCTTGGTAGTAAATTTAGGTTTGATGCACCCTTTAATTGGCAACAGTGTTCCCCCAATAGGTCAGGAAGCCAAGACAACTATGACTGAACGAAACAAAGAGTGCAGTCCTCAGCTGATCCATTACTGCATCTTCTCTTATATTCATGCTGAGCATCACTCAGAGACTAGGTCACCTCACCCAAGACCTTGGGCTACAATTATTAGCTAGTTAGCTGCAAATGAATAGCTCCAGGTACCTGTTAGTATAAAGCTGTAGACAGTGAAATGCAGGAATGGGTTGTTTTCTATAATTACATTCTCATCTTGATAACAGGATGGTGCTTTAAAACCATTCAGCTTCTGTTTAAACACCACAAGAAGTCCACTGCCTTTGTAAAGGGGAAAAAACATGGCTGTGCTTGTCCTAGAGAAAGGAGACAAGGAGTCACTAAAGCTGATTATGTTGTGTTTAAGGCGTGTTTGCTCAAATCAAGTGCATGGGGAGTTCTTTCATTTGAAAGACATCTTTTCTACCAGGGGACTGGCCTCAAAATGCGACAACCTGTCTGGAGCGCTTGCCTGGAGACTGAAAGAAAAAGCCTGATGGTGTTTCTGTTTTCCTGCCTTGCCTTTCATGTAGGTGGTGGATTATCTACCTCCTAATGGAATAGGCCGTGGGGGAGATGCATAGCCATATTCTGTGGGTGATGGAGACTAAAATCAAGTTACTATCATTTTATATCCCCCTCAGAGAATAGGATATGATTTTTTTTTTTTTTTTGCTTCAGACTCTACTTGGAAATGACTGCATCGCAGAACGTGTGGTGCGTCTAAAATAACACATCTGTCTACTAGAAGTCAACAGGTCTCCTGTGTGCCTGTGTTGATTTTAAACCACTACAAAGGTGCAATGAAATTGCTTGGAGAACAGAAGAGGAAGCAGAATTCATGCAGAGCACTTTACAAAACCAAACTGAATTTAACTTAGCTATCTCCTAATAAGGACACTTACCATAGACCAGATGAAGCAGGAAGATGCAAACCAATTTCAGTAGTGATAATATGTATTCATCTCTGAGTCCTTAATGGCCCATGAGGGCCTTTGCAAATTTTAGTATATATATTAACTGTAAACTCTAATATCTAGACTGTTGAAATTCATAATGATAATATGTATGCTGACACTTGTCCTGTCCACTCTGTTCAGAAAAAAAAAAGTTGTTTATACCAATTAGTAAACAAGTTATAACTCTTGAGTCACCAAAATCTTGGCAAACATGTATTGTTTTCCTCTTAAATGTATATTAATTACAAATGAATTTTTTATAAGCCTATACTAGGTCCTGATAGAACCTCTACTTAGCAATTGCTACTATTCACTTGGGAAACTGTATTTAAGTAATATATTTAAGATAAAATAATGATTTATCTCCCACATATACATACACACATACATATATACATACATACATACATACATACATACATACATACACATGTAATACATATTGCACACAACCTCTCCAGGATCATTCATTTTTTAATTAGATATTTTCTTCATTTACATTTCAAATGTTATCCCAAAAGCCCCCTGTATCCCCCCCACTCCCCAACCCACCCACTTCTGCTTCCTGACCCTTGTGTTCCCCTGTACTGGGGCATAATTAAGTGACTAATTGCCTTATCAAAAGGTTTACCCAGGATTCTGCTAAAAATGCATATGTCTTTAGTTCCTTTTCTATTCCTGTGATGAAGCACTATGGCAAAGGCAACTTTTTTTAAGCATTTAATTGTGGTCTTGCTTATAGCTTCAACGAGTTCATGCTGTCTGGTGGGGAGTATAATGGCAAGGAGACAGGCAGGCATTTTGTTGAAGCAGAAGCTGAAATTGGGAATGGCATGGGCTTTTAAAACTTCAAAGCCTACCCCCAGTGACACACCTGCCTGAACACAGCCACACCTCCTAATCCTTCCCAAATAGTTCCACTGACTGAAGACCAAATACTCTAATATATAGGCCTATAGGGGACATTCTTATTCAAACCACCACAGCAAGGCACAACTGGAATGGAAAAAAATGGCTCTGGCCAGAGTTCTTAGGAAGTAACAATAATGGCTCATGTTTCTACAGCAAATTCCATTTTGTGAATTAATCACCTTAAGGCTATTGTGGAAATCTTGCAAGTTAGTTAGCTCTCAAGTCAGTTGTTCTCAAGAGTTCACCCATTTTTAGATAAAGAAGAAAAAAAAACTAACATGTTATGGCTAAGGTAATTGTATTACCTACCATTAAACCTGAGCTTTTATATATAAATTCTATATGAAAAGAAAAGGAAAAACACCTTCTGTTGTAAATTCTTATGCAGTAGCAGTCTTCAAAAACGTTATTTGAAAAATGACTTCTCAGAAAACAGATTTTGGGGTTGAGGCAATATCTCAGCCCATAAAGATCATAAGGACATGAATTTGATCCCCAGAGCCCACATTACCCAAAAGTAAGACACAGCAGCACATGCTTGCAACCACAGCACAGGGAAAGAAAGACAGGCAGGCAGGTCCTGGAAGCTTGCCAGCCTGCTAACCTAGCCTGGGAATTCCGGGTCAGTGAGAGGTCCTGTCTAAATATATATTGAGCAACAATATCCAAAGTTGTCATTGGATCTACATAGACAGAGCACACATGTACATGTGTACCAACAGAAAGATCTAAAATTAAAGCAAGTGTTCCCTTTTTAGTTTGCTGGAAACTATGCCATGCTACAGTAAAACAATCATGATATTGCTGTCAGAGTTCCCTGGACCACATTTTGGGGGCTACATATGTGTACACCTTAAGCATATGAGCACACACAATATTCTGGGTTTCTAGTCTCTTAGAAGACTGTTTAAGGCAACCTATCTAGGCTGTTAACATCCTGGAGCCATGACTGACTGCCTTAAGCACTGTGCCTGATTGTTGAAACAAAAATAAACAGAACAAAGTAGCAGCTTTAAATTGTTAACGGGGGGGGGGGGGGTGCGTGTATATCCCAAGCTTGCTAGGTCCTGCTTCTTAACATAACCACTTTACATATGAGCTGCTGGGTGTTCCAGGAAGCTTTACGGTTTTTTTTTTTTCAGCAAAACAAACATAAAATACTCTATTAGGGGTGAATTGGGAGAAGTGGACTCACTTAGGAATGAAGCAGTGGGCTGAGAAGTACGCATCTATTGTACATACATATATAAAATACAAAACATAAGATGCACTAAGTATGCAATGTTTAAACATTACATGCAGAAGCCATGCAATGGTACCTGGATCTAAGTTCATAAAATCAGTATGTTAGGTAATTAATAATGTACTTCTCTTAAAAAGGAAGCAAAACAATGCAGCATGGGTTTCCCTTTGATGTCTATTTGATACAAGGCAAAAAATACAATAAGGATGCAGGGAAAGGGGATATATTTTTCTAGACCTAGAATCCAGTTTCCAGTATAAAAATCAGTCATCACATACACAGAATCTGCTTACATGTTCTGTATGTTCCTTCTGCTCTCAGCTCCAAACTTTGTTCCTAACAAGATAGAGGAATATAGTACCCAAGTCTTGTCTCTGTGGTCACACAGGACCTTAACATTTTATAGCACAGGCTTAACCACTTTGGTTGACAGCGATGCAGTCTGGGGATTTTACACAGGTTGGCCTTCATTATGATGGTTTGAATATGAGTGGTCCTAAAGGCTCACACATTTGAATGCTTAGGCCCTTTTGGTTGAACTGTTTGGGGAGGATTAGCAGGTTTGTTCCTGTTAGAGGTGGTGACACTGAAGGTAAGCTTTGAGCTTTCAAAAGCCCACACCATTCTCTCTCTGCCTGTTAGCTCTCTGCCTCCCCCTTTTGAATAAGGATGTAAGCTCTTTGCAACTGTTCTAGCGCCATGCCTGCCTGCCTGCCTGCACTCTTTCATGAAGATCATGCCCTCTCACTCTGAAACTTTAACACCTCTCATAAGTCCATCCTTCTATAAGTTGCCTTGTTCATGATACTTAGAAAAGCCACAGAAAACTTACAAGACACCCACCTACCCCAGCCTTACAAGTAGCTACAACTATAGGGTGTAACACTATACCTTGCCTTCATTTTGGCCCTCGCCACAAATTCTGAGTTGAACGAACTAATTCCAAGAGATCTGGACTAATGCCCACATGATTGCACATTTGAAAATGGAAGGCTGCTGCCACTGAAATGGATGGAAGGTTTTAATAGATACCCTTACAGCACTCACCAATGCCCTGTGATAAAGTGTTTGCACATCTCATGTAATCCTCAGGCAGCTCTAGTGAAATGGTACCTAGGAGCCCCACTCACAGATAAATAGACAGCAAGAGATCAAATAAATGCTAATGTTTCAAACACAGTAGCTATTGATGGCAAAGCTGGGACTGTAACCCCCAGTACCACATAAAGTAAGACTAAGAATAACATAAATAATACATTTTTAGAAGTATGACTATGCTTACAGCTGCCAAGTACTGTTCAAGGGTTTCACATTGTCAACTATTTCAGTCCTCACAACACCCTGTGGTTAAAAACCATCACTCACACCATTTTAGAGAAAGGAAAACTGAGGCTCCATCAAGTTAGGGATTCATATAAAAAGAACAAAGAAGTTTAGAAGCCAGGATTTCAAGTCCAGCAATAGCCTAACTGCAAAACTCACATTCTTCCAACAGTGTTTCCCTGTTCAGTTGCAGCACCTGTGTTTGGCAATTCTATCCCTAAATTCCTAATTATTTTTACAAAAAGCTAAATATTTAAATAACAGCTTGTCGATGACTGTTAAATGTTTTATGTGGTCTCTGTGTTTGTGCAATTAAATACTCACTCGGCTCCAAGCAGCATGGTGGAGATGTTTCCACATTTAGCCTCAGTGCCTTAGAAGTGAAGGTTGAAACACTGAGGGAATGGTTGTCACCTGTTCCTCTAAAGGCACTGGAAGGCGGCTCATGCTCTGACCAACTGCGCCCTCTGCTGGTATCTTCACAGAGTTGTAACGATGTCGTTCAGGAGCGATTTGGACCAGAGCTGAAATATGACATTGCCTTGCGGCTGGCCGCGTTACAAATGTACATTGCTACTGTCACCACCAAACAGACGCAGAAAATCTCCCTCAAATACATTGAGTAAGTGTTCACACTTGGTGTCATGAGATGCTGTGGGTGTTTCTTTACTCATTTGTATGTGTTCGTAGAATTCATCTTGTTCATGGCAGATTGTTTGTAAACTAGTAGCAAAATATACAAATATTTTATCTTTTATGATAGGAGAGATGCATTCCTCACTTTACTCACCTTTAGAATTGCAGTCAAGGTGGAAAGCATTTTTTTAAATAATGTATAAGCCCCAGAATGATGGCTCACTCCCACCATCCCTATCAACTTTAGTGATAGAGCATACTGAGGCAGAAGGCTTGCCATGAGGACAAGAGCAGCCAGAACCACGTAGCAAGATCTTGTCCCTAAAGCACCAGAATAAGGAAACAAACCAAGGTAAACAGATTACAGGTTTAGTGGTGCAGGCCTCTAATTTCAGTTACTCGTGAGGCCGAGGACGGAGAATCCCAAGGTCTAGGGTTACAGAGTGAGTTCAAAGCCAAGCACCTTATAGATCTCCCAGCTCAGAATGAGGGGAAAATTCGGATGAGCATATTCAGCACATAGGAATTACTTCAAAGACAAATGGGTAAACTGAGGTACAAAACAATTAAGTTGCACATTACTTTCCCTGGTCACATAACAGGGGCACAGTTAAAACCCAACAGTGGGACTACTCTTTTGCCTTAGTTTATGTGCTAGACTGAATTGAATTGTGGTTTTTTTTTTTTGAGCCTAGTTAGGCTCAGCCATCCCCCCCCCCAAAAATAACAAAAACAAACAAACAAAAAAAAACACCAATCAAGAGGGGAGGAGATTAATTTAATATAGTAGAACTGAGAAGAGAAACAAGTAAAGGAGCTACTAAGCCCCAGATCTGTCTTCAGGATCCTGACATGAGATATCTATTTAAATGGAGATTTAGGTTTAAATAGAGGGCCAAAGGTGTATGTAACTCAGCAGTCTAGGCAAGCTCTGGTCCTGCCCACCACTGACTCATCCTGTCTGCTCTCTGCTGCACGAGGTTCTTCTTAGGAGGCAAGTTCCTCCTCTGGATGGCACCAGGCTTCAGCCTTTGTCTCCTTGCAGCATGAAACTCCTGGAATAATTCCATTTCCTAGGGGTTCCTCTGTCTTAATAGCTGGGTAGCACAAAGGATGGGCACGATGGTCTCTTTGGAATCCCTCCTCTATTGCCAGGGTGGTTGGAGCAGCAGTTCTCAACCTGTGAGTCATGACCCCTATAAGACGTCAATAATCCTTTCACTAGGGTTGCCTAAGACCACCAGAAAACACAAATATTTACATTAGGATTCATAACCATACCAAAATTACACTTACAAAGTAGCAACAAAAAATAATTTTATAGTTGGGGCGCACCACAACATTAGGAACTGTGTTAAAAAGCTACAGCATTGGGAAGGTTGAGAGCCATTTTTTATAGAGCGACTTGTTCTGAAGTGTCTTCACAGTAGTGTCCAAAGTAATGTCAGATGTTGGGCCTGGTGGCTCACACCTATACTCCTTACATTGAGAGAGTCTTAGGAGAATCACAAGTTTGATGCCAGCCTTAGGTATATAATAAGACCTTGTAAATAAAAGGGGGATCTGGAGGATAACTCCATAGTTCAAAGCATTTGCTGCTCTTGCATAGGACCCGAGTTTAGTTTCTAGCATGCACATTGTGATTTACAACCACCTGTAACTCTAGTAGCAAGGCAAACTGACTCCCTCTTCTGGTGTCTCTGACCACCAAGCATGCCTGTGGTGAACATACGAAAATGTAGGCAAAACAGTCATACACATTAAATCTTAAAACAAAAAAAGTAATGCTACAACCATAGTACCTTGGGGACTTGGGGGAAAAAGAGAAGTGTGAAGTGGCTGGCAAAAATGTCGCACAATGAAGTTGTCTCTGTGAATCACAACTTGTTCATAAACTATGAATGCCTTCTCTTGCTGAACATGCTGTTTTACCACCAGCATCCCTCTTGGGCCAAGAAAGAGCCTCTTTTCTTAGAAAATGGATGATTGTATTGCCTCCAGCTGATGAATCTATTTAAGGGTCATCCTTTAAGAGGGAATGTTCAGTTTCTCAGCAAGAGGTACACTAGCCTAAAGCAAACTCCACTTCCTTCATCCTGGCAGTCCTTTATGCTAACAAAACAGAGAGCTGGTGTGTCAGGACTTATAGTCAGATTGGAATCATACCTCCATGCCATTCTAAAATCCTTGGATTTTTCCTGATCTGCATTCAAAACATGGATGGATGAATCTACTCCCACTTTTCAAAGGCACTTTCCCACTGGCATTTATTTATAAAGTACCATGAGGCCCCACTAACTAACCTAGGGGCTGGTTTGGGAAGGACTAGAGCTCCAATTTGCTACCCCCAATGACACTGTTCTGTCAACTCCCAATTTACCCATTCCTGCCTACATAATGAAAACCCACCCATGTGATTCAGTTACCTGAGTGAACAATCTCTCTTCCTGTGGCATACACATAGTGACTGTGTTCTGAGAGACTGCCCACCCACAAACAAGTCTCATATTAACTGGACACATTCACGTGTGCCTTCTTCTACTATCTAAAGTTCTTAGGTACAGATAAACCTAGCTGCCCTTTGAAAGGGTACCTATTCAACCTGAGAACATACTCATACAAGTAAATTGCATTTAGGTGGCTAGAAACGCAGCCTAGTCACTAAAGTGCTTGAAGCCTAGAATTTGCCCCCAGAACCTGTGCTTATAAAGCTGGCCATAGCATGTGACATATGCATATAATCCCAGCACTGGGGTGGCAGAGACAGGTAGATCCCTGGGACTCACTGACCAGTCAGCCTAGCTTAATCAGTGAGTTTTAGGTCAGTGAGAGACTCTTTAGAAAACTAGCACACCTTTCTGCCTCCTACTGTCTGGCCACTTCTTCTAAAGTGGAACATTATGTAGACCATAACCTCTCAGGGATAACTAGCTTAGCTAACTTAACTAGTAGTCTTGGAGTCTGCAACCATGTTGGCAGCAATCAATTCTTTTACCAAATATTGATTGAGCATTGTATAAAACATTTGCATCAAATAGTAGAAAACACTAATTTGTATAAAATATAAACCTTACCAACAAGAAACTTGTGATCTAAATATAAAGATGGGACATAAAGATATGCTAGCAGAAGAACACACACTGAAGAATATCTGGACAGCACTAATTAGTCTTTATGGGTTAAGTGGAGGGTGGGGAGACAGGGTGGGTAGGGAGGTGGTGAATCTGAGAAAATGAGGGAGTAGGTATCACTGTGATCAAAACATGTTGTAAAGAACTCTCAGAGAACATACTTAAAAAGACATAAAGATATGAAAAATAGTCATCTAAGATAATACTACAGGGCTGAGGGCACTTGGTCAGCATGAATGAAGCTCTGAGTTACTGCACAAGCCCTGCCCTCCAAATACATATAAAGTCTAGTAGCCTACAACAGTGTTGGTAGCAATCAGTTCTTCTACCAAATATTGATTGAACATTTTATATATATATATATCATGATATATATATATATATCATTTACATCACATAGTAGGTTGTATAGGCACCTTTTCAAATGAAAGCCAATTTTATCTGTATAAGTTTATATGTGTGTATTGTAGATATATACAACATATGTGTGTTGCATGTATATTTTACTTTTCGTTATTTTAAATGTTTCCTTTCCTTTATTCTTCTCTCATACATTACATCCCTACCACAGCCTCTCCTTCTTTTCTCTTCCCAGTCTCACTCCCCACCTCCTCTCTCCTTCAGATCCACTGTTCCTCCAATTCCCTTCTGAAAAGAGCAGGCCTCCAAGTTATATCAACCAAACACGGAATAACAAGACGCAGTAAGACTAGGTACAACCCCTCATATCAAGGCTGGACAAGGCAACCCAGTAAGAGAAAGGGGTCCTGAGTGCAGGACAAAAAACCAGAGACAACTCCATTGCCACTGTTAGGAGTCTCAGAAAGAGTGAAAGCTTTACAACCATAACATCTGCAGAGGACCTACTCTATGATTGTCACTTCAGCCTCTGTGAGCCCCTAGGAGCCCTGCTTTGTTGATTCCGTGGACTGTGCTCCCATGGTGTCCATGGCCCCTCTGTCTCCTCCAATCCTTTCTCCACCTTTTCTGTGGAGTTTCCTGAGCCCCCCCCCCCTACTGTTTGAGTGTTGGTCTCTGCATCTGCTCCTATCAGCTGCAGAAAGAAGCATCTGATGAAAATTGGCATAGGCACCAATCTACAAGTATAGCATTAGGAATAGTTCCATCGACTTTTTTTTTTGGTCAGTTGTGTTTGGTTCTATCCTAGGTTTACGAGCCCTAGAACTGCTCTCCTCTCTCACGCTCCCCCTCCTTCCTCTCCCCCCATCTCTCTGTGTCTGTGTATTTATGTATATGTATGTATATGTATATACACACACATGTATGTGTGTGTGTTTTAAAATAAAGACACAAGTAGCCCTTAAGCATGTGTAGCCAATGAAGACAGTAAGTACAAGCTGAATAGGTTAAAGCAAACATATTGGAAATATTTTGTTATAGAATGTATTTAAGAGACTCAGAAATGGGGTTGAACAAAATCTCTCTTTCCTGTCCATTGTTAGTGTTCTTTCTATAGCGTGAAGAATATATACGTTTGCTTTTAAATCTGAACAAATGTATCCATGATCCAATGGTATGTTTCCTGCATGTAAATTAAAATTTGCCTCCATGTCCATTTGTTCCAACAAACAGCAGAGTGTCGTTTCGTTTTATATAAGTCATCATCATCATAAGAACAAGGAATGAAAGATGTGCTTTATGTTGCAGGAAAGAATGGGGACTAGAGACTTTTCTTCCATCTGCTGTGCTGCAGAGCATGAAAGAGAAGAACATCAAGAAAGCACTCTCCCACCTTGTCAAAGCAAATCAAAACTTGGTACCACCGGGTAAAAAGGTATCCCTGTTAGATCTTAAGAGAATGTAGATTTTTAATCAGAGAGGCTTGCACGCATTTAAGAACTTATTTTAAATTAGCCCGTGAAGAACATACTTGGCACACTGTATTTACAAAAAAAACCAAACAACAACAACAACAACAACCTCATACACTATTCGCCTGTCTCTAAAGAAACAAAAATACTAATCCTTCTGGAAATCTATTTATTTCTTACAAGGTGGAAACTACTTATATAGGTTAGGAAGCATGGGGTAGTCACATGAGAGAATTTCTGAGACTTTGTAGCTAGGGGATCAAATCACAAGATAATTGTACATTTTCATCCTATGACTGGTTACTGCTCAGACCAGCTTAAATGCAAAGTACACAGTAAGGGGCCCTGAAGGCCAGTTACTGTATTCATTACATTAGGATTATCTCCCAGGGAGCTGTTGACATTGGTAAGAGGTTGTTCCTTGCTAAAGTATAAGGGTGTTGTGCTGGACATCATGAGATGTGAAGAAGCATCCTTGATCTGTACTGGCCAGGTAACAGTGTCACCTCTCCCTTCATTATTATTTAAAAAATGTGTCCGCATCTTGCCATGGATGCCCTAAGAAACAAAATCACCACCATCACCACTTAGAACCATTGGATTAAATTCTACTAATTTCATTAGTGTTAAAATCTTTGTATTCAATTCTGTTTTTATTAACTAAGAGAAGCACAAAGACCATTTAAAAGTATTCACTTGGCCAGAAAAAAAGAAAGGTGTGGTTGAGAAGTAATAAAAGAGTAAAGATTCCAGTAAGTAAAAAGACAAGGAGTCTTAAATCTCTAAGCCTATAAAATGGGAAACAACCTGAGTACACACTAGAGCTGATATAGGCTGTTGAAACTTGTCTGACCTCAATACAAATCACCATCCATGTGGGTAGTTCTTTGGTCATGCTATCCTATTTTCTGTCATTTTTATAAGGCTTCAACCCATAAACGTTTTTTTAAAACATATAATCAAGTTCTGTACACTCTTGGCCACATTCTCTTTCCCACTTTCAATGGAAAAATATCCCTTATCACCTCACTGTGAGCACTCAGCTTCAGAAAAAATAGAAAGATACCATGGGTCAAGAGTTTTACAATTCCAAGTGCTGGGGAGATGGCTCAGATAGTAAACTGCTTGGTAGACAAGCAGGAGGACCTGAATTCAATCCCAGAACCTAAGTAATGATGCTGCTTGTTCTGGCTAATACTTGTAATCCCAGTGCTGGGGAGATGGACCCAGGCTCCCTGGAGTTCACTGGGGATCATTGGGGATCACTGAGGCTCACTGGCCTGCCAGCCTTAGCCCACATCATGAAATACCATCTCAAATAAAGCAAGGTAACTGGCTCTCAAGGAATCACATGTGATATCCTCTGTCCTCCATGTACGCACACACTCATATACATGTACAGAAAGAGAGAAAGACAGACACACAGACACACAAACAGAAACACAGATACTCAGAGGCACAGACAGACAGACTGACACACACACACAGACACACGCACACACGTACACACACGTACACACACACACGTACATGTTTCATACCTTTTGTTCTGATTTGCCCAAAAATTGATGTCTCTTAAGTAGTTTGATTTGATTTTTTTTCAAGCCTGGTGCTGGTGGCCTTGTCTTATAATAGTTAACAACCACCAATATTAGTTGATTCTCTTATCTATTATATACATGTGTGTGTGTGTGTGTATGTGTGTGTGTCTGTGTCTGTGTCTGTGTCTGTGTCTATATCTGTGTGTTTCCTACTAAAACCTAGCATTTCTAGCCAAGACAGTGGTTTGCTTAAATTGTTTTGGGATTTTGACGAGATTTAGGATGAGTGAATGGTACAAAATCATCACTACAGAAAGGACAATACCTCTTGTTAGAGTTAGCAAGGGAGTTGAAAAGTCATATGTGATTGAAGTAAATTTTCCAGTCTTTGCTACTTAATGGTGATCATCTATACCTTGTTGAAAATTCACCTTTGATAAACATTCCTTATGTATTCAATATAAGACAGATACAGATTCTAATCAAATTCCTCATTTTAAATGGCACGAAAGCCAACATTTTTGAAGTCTCTATAAAGATCAGTTCTATCTAGATATTTGTAATTCATGAAACTCCATAGATTCTCAGAGTTGCATTAGCTAAATGAGGATTTTTATAGCAAACTCAAACCATTTCACAGTGATTGGAGATGAGAAAGTTCACTCTCCCTGAAATTCTGAAAAGAGTAGAAGAAAGTTGAGAGTGGAGGTATGCAAGGCTGCTTAAAAGGTTTTGCAGAGATCTCAGGCAGTTCCACAAATTCTATGTCCATTTGAGTCTCCTGTGTCATTAGAAAATTTACATACCACACTCTTCTTTGCCTCTAATCACAGTTGGGAAGTATCCCTCACCTATTGTAACCTCTCAGTGAACAGACATTTCCAGAGAGCAATGTCTCGCCCTGTTCTTACTTACTGAATGGATGAACCATGTGTACCTACTCAACATCTCCCATCTCTCTCTCTCTCTCTCTCTCTCTCTCTCTCTCTCTCTCTCTCTCTCTCTCTCCTCTCTCTCTCTCTCTCACACACACACACACACACACACATTCACACTTCTCTTACAGAAGCAATAAGATTTGAATCTTGATGTTACATTTCAGTCCATCATCAGAAAACATGAGATATAGCAATATACTGCCCTTCTTCCTGAAGAGTTTTTCTCATACCCCATCTCCCCAGCAATACAAGCATCCACTGGGGCTGGAGGCATAACTCAGTTGGTAGAGAACCCAGAACACTGGATTCTACCCCAGCACTGCATGCACTGGCCATGGTGGCACACAGCAGTAATCCCAACATTCCAGAGTTGAAGTTAAAAGGAAGTTCAAGAAGTTCAAGGTCATCCTCAGCTAAATAGGAAATTTGAAGATAGCCTAGGATATATGAAACTATGTCTTAAAACAGAACAAAACAAAAAGCGTTCTTGTCATGTGCCTTTATCTCCACAGTAGAAAGAGTTCCCACCCAGTGGAGCCCACAGTTAAGCTTTCTTTTCTTTCCTCAGCTCTCTGCACTACAAGCTAAGGTCCACTATCTCAAGTTCCTCAGCGACCTGCGACTATATGGGGGCCGTGTATTCAAGGCAACATTAGTGGTAATTTTATTTTCTTTCTTTCTGTCTGGAGTCAGAGGCATGCCAAACATCTCAGCACAGGCTGTCTTCAAGGAGTTGTCCTGGATGATAAACACAAAGAAGCTCAGAATCTTCCTTGTTTTCAATACTAACTGACTTCACCACACTCTGAAGATAACTTAAGACCTGTTCAATCTAGATAGCTTTGCTGGAGCAGCCCTGGGGAAAAAATGGAATCAAAGGACTCTTACAATGGTGTCTTTTCAATCACTGAGATAGAAGTGGGGAAAAACCCTTCTCACTTCTAAAAGTTTTGGATATATATAAATATATTGTATCATGATAACATTTACTTTCTACGTTATTCATAATTTATTGGCACCTCCATACACTCATATATGAGTCCACCTAATTGGATGATTTAATGCAATGTAACCCAGAAAACCTTTCCAAAGAATATGTCGTGATATTATGAAAAGAGTCTCAGGCTGAGTTAGATGATGCTTCAGAAGTCCAGGCTTTGAAATATTCTGTCATTCTCTTTCCTCAGCAGGCAGAGAAGCGCTCAGAAGTAACTCTTCTGGTTGGTCCCCGGTATGGCATAAGCCATGTCATAAACACCAAAACCAATCTGGTGGCTCTTTTAGCTGACTTCAGCCATGTCAACAGGATTGAAATGTTTACTGAAGAGGAGAGCTTGGTGAGGGTGGAGTTGCATGTGCTAGATGTGAAGGTGAGCCTATCAAATGTTGATCTGAAGCACTGGCTTGAGCAGCTCATTTCTGATAGCCTTGATGGTACTCACCATGCATGAAAGACTTAATGTGTGCAAGGCCTCCAAGATGCCACATTGTGAGAAAAAAGTAAATAATAAATTCATACAACTCCGGTCTAGGTGCTCTAGTCCTCATTAAATTGCTGTGTGATTGGGGACAGCTTGTTATATTTCTTTACACACAGTTTCTCCATCTATACATAAAAAAGCAAGTTATATCATTTCTCAGTCCCTTCTGGCTGTAGAATACTGAATCATATATCACTAGGGAGAATGTGTTTCCACCACACTTTCTAGACTGGATTTCTCACGTGGAAAGTCAGTGAAAGTTCCCCCAGCTAGTTAGAATTGTCATTCATTCTCTTTGGTTAAATTGGGATACCCAGTCCCAACGCCAGGCCCAGTCTGGCAGAGTTGGAGGAATAGATTCAGGAACACCGGGATGACTGTAAAGCATTTCTTCAGAGCAAATCAGAATGCACCTGCATGTTCTGCAGCAGGAACATGTTACCATGACACAGCATGGAAGCTCACGTGTCACCCGTGCACATGGAATGTCATGGCCTTAACCCAGATGGCTCCTCTTGACTTCTTAGCCAGACACAAGTGTGGCAAGATTGGTGGAATGCCTATCCTAGCTCATGGCCCAGGATGCTGGGAGAAAGCCACATTGAAGGGAATGGGCACAATGAATGTGAGCTGGATGTTGTTACTAGTAAAAGGATTAGTAGGTCCCACAACAAAATGAGTGAGGAGACCCGGCTGATGATCTAATACCTACATGGGTTGGCTGGCCTAGAGGCTGAGCAGAGATGTCAATTCAGATAGAAAGGTCAGTTTGGGGATTTTGAATAGGAAATGTTCCAATGACCAGAGTCCTCCTGAGAGCTAGATATCTGCTCTTTTGCTGTCTTGGCCCCATTTGTTGTCTGATGTAAACTTATTGCCTCCTTTGCTCTTTCTTTCAACAAGAACATATCCCTTCAAGCCAATGAGAATGACTGCACCATAAGCACTTCCTTCCACACACCAAGATACATGGCCTCTTAGGAGCTCATTGTTTCCAGTTTGAGCAGTGTCTCTTCCCAGCTCCCAGCTCCAGCTTGCATTTGTGTAAACCAACAATTTCATTTTAGAAGCATCATTTTCTCGGGTCTCTTTGGTGCTCCCCATCCAGTTATAACCAATATTTCGACTTGTGATTTCTTTCTCTTGAACACTCATTTTCACCACAGAGCTCACATTTTAAAAATGAATATGCATGCATGTGTGCATGGAGTGGCTTTTATAAGCCAAAAAGATGGTATTGACTGTCCTGGAGCTGGAGTTATAGGCAGTTATAAGCCACCTGAAGAAGGTACAGGAAACCAAGCTCTTTTTTTAAGTGGTTATTTTATGTATTTACATTTCAAATATTGTCCTCCATTCCAGTTTCCCCTCAGCAAACTCCCTATCCCATCACCCTCTCCCTGCCTCTATGAGGGTGCTACCATCACCCACACACCCACTCCTGCCTCACCACTCTAGCATCCCTCTATGCTGGGGCATCAAGCCTCCACAAGACCAAGGGCCTTCGCTCCCATTGATGTCAGATAAGTCAATCCTGTGCTATATATGTAGCTGGAGCCATGAGTCCCTCCTTGTATATTCTTTGGTTGGTTGGTGGTTTAGTACCTGATAGCTCTGGTTAGTCTAGTTGGTTGATATTGTTGTTCTTTCTATGGGTTTGCAATCCCCTTCAGGTACTTCAGTCCTTGCCCTAATTCTTCCATTGTGCTCAGTCCGATGGTTGGCTGCAAGCATCCACATCTGTATTGGTGGTTCCTGTATAAAGGAAACCAAGCTCTTAACCAGGGCCTTCTCTCCAACCTTGAATCTCTAAAGTTCTCCCCTGATTTATGCTTCTCCAGAGGAATATTTTCTCAGTATCTTCTTTTCCTTATAGGTCATAAGAACTTATAAATACTTTCAGCAGGAAGACATTAATGAAAATTTTGTTTTGTTGTGCAGCCCATTACACTACTTATGGAGTCATCAGACGCCATGAACCTGGCCTGTCTGACAGCTGGATACTACCGGCTGCTTGTGGACTCCAGGAGGTCAATATTTAACATGGCCAACAAGAAAAACGCAGGCACGCAGGACACAGGTATTTTCTTTCTAAATTCATGATCCTCTTCCCACACACCCTTTGAGAACGTACCCCAAAATAATAATAATCAGTAGCAGAGTTCAATAGGAAAGTGCTATACCTAAGGTTGCTGATTCCAAGGGCTGGGGAGATGGGAAATACATTCCACACAATCATGGGGACCTGAGTTCCAAGGGCCAGAGTGCACATAAAGCTAGATACATAACATGTGTCTGTATTCCCCGTGTCCCTACAATATGAGAGGCAGAGACAAAAGGATCCCTGTGAGTTTGTGAGCTAGCTAGCCTGGACTATACAACTCATAAGTGAACAACAAAGATCCTGCCTCAATCACAGGAGAGGACAAAAACCAGAACCTAATGTTGATCACTGACATCCACATGCATACCAGAGCATATGCATACCTACATACACACATACACACACAAAAAAAAACACACACACACAGAGATACATACACACAAACATATATACACACGTACATACATGATACACACAAACATATATACACACACATATATACATGATACACACAGATACATATACACAAACATATATACATACGTACATACATGATACACACAAACATATATACACACACATATATACATGATACACACAGATACATATACACAAACATATATACACACACATACATACATTATACACACACACACACACACAAAGAAATTGTGATAGAGTGCTTGCCTACCAAATATGAGAGTCTTGGTTTAATCCCCATTAGTATCAAGAAAAAAAGAAAAGATAAGGTTCTATCTATAAAAAAAAATATCTAACTTCCAAATATAACACAAAACTTTATGTACTGGTAACATTGATTAACTATTAAAAATAAACATGCTGATTTGCCCATTTCATCTGAAAAGTCTCTTGGAAATGACAGGGCTCATTTCAAAAGCAGTGGTTTTATTGCTGTGAAGTCTTGACAGCCTTTTCCTTTTCCTGCCTTCCTTCCTTCCTTCCTTCCTTCCTTCCTTCCTTCCTTCCTTCTTTCTTTCTTTTCTTTCTTTCTTTCTTTCTTTCTTTCTTTCTTTCTTTCTTTCTTTCTTTCTTTCTTTCTTTCTTTCTTGTTTTTTTCTTAGTGTTTGGTCCTAACCTAGTCATATATACTAAACAGAAACTCTTCCACTAAGCTGGTTTCATGGTCCTGTAGCTACATTTTCACTGTCTCACTCTTGAAATGGCTGGGACTCTGAGAATGAAGCCCCCTGACATAGAGTTTTTGTTTCTTTAAATTCCTAGGCTAGAGCTTTGACATCTTATAAACTCACTAATTGTACTAATTTGCTTTGTATGTATGTATTTATGAATGTATGCATGCATTTAGTGAGACAGAGTATGTAGCCCAAGTTGGCCTAGAACTCACTATGTAGCCCAGACAATCTCAAGTTATAGCATTCCTGACTCAGTCTCCAGAGTACTAGGATTCTCAGTGTGACCCACCACACCTGTTCTAGACTTGGATGTTCTAGAAAGAACTTCTTCCACCCTTGTGCCATCCAGGCAAAGCTAACAGAGGTCACTCCAGCCACTTGATAGGAGAAAATATTCCCATAGATGGGACAAAGAGGATGATATATGTTAAGTTGGCTTTTGCACTGAGTGTAAGTAATTATAATTTGTTTTATGACTTTTGCTCTAGTCTATATTTTCTTCTGTCTGCAGTGGATGCCCAATATATGGCTCATAGATACCATCATGCAAGTCAGAAGATGACATATTTAGAATTAAGGGTCTTACAAATAGGACTTCTTTTAAAAAATGAGAACTACATGCTAGACAGTGGCACACCTGTAATCCAAGTACCCAGGTTTTACTTGGTGTTAACTCACTCAGGATCTTCATGAGTTTGAGGGCACCCAGACCAAGGAAAGCTAAAGAACAAGACTATGTGTCAAAATGACAACAATAATAACAACAACCAAAGAATTGTAGGGCTTTTGAGCTAGCTCAGTGAGTAAAGGCATTTGCTGCTAAGGCTAGAATTCTGAGTTTGGTCTCTATGACTCATGTGGAAGAAGGAAAGAACCACCTTTTGAAAGTTGTCCTCCGACCTTTACATGCTTCCCATGGCATATGTAAACACACACACACACACACACACACACACACACACACACACACACACTCATTGTCACTATCTCTAGGGGAGAAAAAGGAAACAGCTTTTTTTATTTTCAAACTGAGCCCCAAACAATAAATCTTCACTGTAGTATGTAGATATATATTCATGTGATGTTTATTATTATAGTCAGGGGGAATAGAAGCAGTTTTAGCCATGAATAAGGCGCAGCCATACAAAAGAATAAGAAGGAAAGATAGACAAAACATTCTTAGAAGGCAGCTTTGACTTTCCAGACCACTTTAAGTGGTATGGGTTTTCAAATTTCTCCAAGTTTGAGTTTCCTCATTTATATAATTTGGCTAAAATTTTATTTTGGTAAGTAAGAATTAAGAAAGGTATATATATGTACAATGTTAAAATGATGTTCAGTGATTCAAATCATAGTCAGTGGGGGATAATAGAAAAATAACAATGAAATTCAAAGAAATGCAGAGGGGAGAGGAATACACAAAGAGGCAATGAGAGGCTCTGAGAGATGAAAATGACTAAAAATGATGAGAAAGGGCCCAGGGTGTAGCACAGTAGTAAACAATTCTCTATCATGCACAAGGCTCTGAGTTCCATCTGCAGGGCCACATAAGAAAAAGCAGTAATTAAAAAGAGGAACAAAATGAAAAGGAAGTGGTAAGTACGTACAGAGAGTCTTGTAGAGAACAGTTTTACAACCATGTTTTCATTGAGAATGATTTACAACCGTTCAACAATGACCTTTGAGATTCCAAAGAGCAGTTGGGCAATTTAACGCAATCCTTTCAGATTGGAAAACCAGTGTCTGACCTTTTATTTTCAAATCATAAAATTTACCCAGAAAAGAAAACCTTTTCCCCCTGTGAGCTATTAAAATTGTACAGGTGCAAGGACAAAAGGAAGCCTACCACTCTAAAATATGGCTACGATACTAGGGTCTTAGTGGAGTCCAGTTGTTAGCAGCACACAGTGTGATGTTCAGTTAAAAGTGAGAGGGAAAATGACTTTGTTATTAAAGGCATAATCACTGGGAGAAAGATTAGAACTTTAGCCTCTCAGTGTTCTTGCTAAATGCTACAGCAAGGGTGAAAATGCAAACATGTGTTCCATATACATTCTTCACTCTAACAGAAGAGAGCACCCTGGTGGAACTGTAGGCCTAACCTGACTAATTAGAACTAAAGTCATTTTCAGCTGGCCTTGAACCTAAACCAAGATTTCCCAGTGGTTAAGGCCTTGGATACAAAATAAGTTGTCAACTTGACAAAATCAAGAATCATCTGTTAGGAGAGTGTCTTAGTCGGTGCTCTATTTCTGTGAAGAAACACAATGGCCATGGCTACTCTTATAAAATAAGGCATTTAATCGGGGCTTGCTTAAAATTCAGAGGTTTAATCCATTATCATCACAGTGGGGACCATGACAGCACATAGACAAACATTGTGCTGGAGAAGTAGTTCTACATCTGTATCTACAGTCAGTGGAAGAGAGAGACATGGGCCGGGGTTGGGTCTTTGAAACCTCAAGCCTACCTCCAGTGACATACTTCCTCCAACAAGGCCATATCTACTCTAAGAAGACAATATCCTGCCCCCCTCTCAGCCTTCTAAGTGGTGTTATTCTGTGATGATTAGGCATGCAAATATATAAACCTATAGTAGCTATACCTATTTAAACTACCACAAAAGGTTATGACGAGGGACTGTCTAGATCAAGCTGACCTGTTGGCCAATGTGTGGGAAGGATTTTCATGATCATGTTAATTGATGTGGGAATATCCAGTAATTTGTGGGTGGCACCATTCCCTAGATTTATGTACCATACTGTATAAGAGTATAAGAAGTATCCTGAGCACTAGTAATGCATTCATTGTTCTTTGCTCTTGACAGTAAATATGATGTAACTAGATGCTTCGAGCTCCTGTCTCCTTGACTTTCCCTATCTGTATTACACTATAACCTCGAGCTGTGAGCTAAAATATATCTTTTCTCTACTAATTAGTTATTGTCAGGGTGAACTAGGACACTTAGCATCATGTTATGGCTAGTACCACCTTTTTTCCCTTTGGAAACTCTCAGAAGATCTCCTCAGACATAAGAAAAGTAAACAGTAAATTTCTGGTATCAGTCATTTGGCACATTGCTGGGAGCAAGTTCCTGTCAAAAACCAACTTAAGGAAGGGCTTATTTTTGGCTATCAGTTTGATGGTACTCTCCTCAAACATGCAGGCAAGGCATGATGGCAGGAAGGTGAGGCAGCTGAGAACACTGCATCGCTAGTCAGGAAATAGAGAGTGATGAATGCTAGGCTAGAGTTCAGCACTTTCTCAT
Source organism: Mus musculus (assembly GCF_000001635.26). Taxonomy (NCBI): domain Eukaryota; kingdom Metazoa; phylum Chordata; class Mammalia; order Rodentia; family Muridae; genus Mus; species Mus musculus. The sequence continues at coordinate 167,482,349 of NC_000086.7, read as the reverse complement.
TTATTCAGCTTGGGACACAAGCCCATGAGGTGGTGTCATCCCCATTTAGGTTTTGTCTTCCTTTCTCTGTTAAACCTTTCTGAAACCACCTTCAAAAACACCTGGAGGTGTGCTTCCTAATGATTGTAATTCCAGTAAAGTTGATGATGAAGATTAATCATCACAGTTCATGTTCAGTGAACTAAACCACAATTCCCACCCCAGAGTGTTCTATGTCTCTTGAGTCATTCTAAGAAGGTAAACAATATATACTGTAAGAAGGAAGCCTCGATTGAGCACATTTTTAATTACAAATTGAAGTGGATTTTTAAAAGACTCTAATAATTAGAGGTAGACTCTAATAAGAACTTATAAGCTAATGTTATTTCATTTTATCTTGAAATTTTACCTTTAAATATTTTCAAAATCCCTGATCCCACATATCTACATATTTATTAGCTTCTAGGAGACTCTTAAATAAGCATAATTTGCTCTCAGTTTCCTGACCTATTTAGTTTTTTTGTTCTAACCCACAAGTTAGAAGATTATGACTAATGGTCTGACTCTTGTTCTTATGATAAAGTTTTATTGGAATTCAAGCATACACATTGTGTCACTTTCCTGAGACTATGGCAACAAATAATTGCAAATAGGGTAGCTTGCAGAAAGAAACAGAAATTGATTTTCTGCTCAAAGGTCTGGTCTAAAATCAAGGTGTAGACATATCTTGGCTTTCTCCAACAGATCTAAAGGAGGATGTATCCTACATCTTCCTGTCACTGATGGCTGCCAGCATTCTTTGTGGTTGTACTATGCTAGCCATTGCCTGTGTCTCCACGTAGTCTTTAGTTCTTCCCAATGTAGTTCAGATTCTTTTCTCTCTCTTCTGCCTTACCACTGAATTGAGGAACTGCACAGATAATTCAGGATGATCTTATATCAAGATACTTAATTAAATATGCATGATGATTTCCCAGATATGGCCACATGTTCAATAAAGAAACCTCAAAGTGGGACATATCATTTGTGGACCACAATTCCACCCATACTCCCATGTGTTTATGTATCTATCATCTATGGCTGCTTTCATGTTTAAAAAAATAGTCTAAAATACATCAAATATTTACTATTTGGCCCTCTTTCTATTAAGACTTTGCCAAATCTTAGTCTAAATCTGGTGCCCTGTTACAATGAATCTCTGCTAACTCGTCTGTTCTGCGCGCGCGCGCGTGTGCGCGCACACACACATACACACACAAAGACATGCATATACACATAAGAGAGAAAGAAACTATTTTTGGTGTTAATGTTGAAGTCACACAAGGTATACTGACTATAAAGTATGATGCCAATATGGCCTATGTCTAACTCAGTGTCCTTAAAAGTAAATAGTTTATGGTTGCTTATAAAAATGCAGATATTTAGCAAAATGATACTGAGTATTGTTCAACATTATACAATTTGGGGAGAAAACACTACTATAGTAAAATTGATTTTCTTTTCCAAATACCATGCATGTCAGTATGTCTCAAATATGGGATGGGGGGGTCTGAAAAAAATAAAACAGATGAAAAACTTGTAGGGTCCTAACTTTTTCTCAGAAAGTTGCTTCTACAATCAACAAAACAATAGCCACAGAATGACCTAATTCTCGCTTTTGTTAAATATCAGAGCAAATCTCCACATTATAAGACCCTTGAAGAGTAAACGAAACAATACTATTTAAATTCATGTTCTGCAATTTTAGCTGGTCTGAAACATCAAACAAATCTTCACAAACTCCCATGATGCAAATGAATGTTGAATTAAGCCTAAATATTAACTATGCCCAGAAATAGCTGAAAAGAAATCCTATGAGGGAGGCATCTTGTGTAATATAGATATAGATATATGCATATAGATGTGAATACTAACATTTATACATGAATATATATTACCACTAAGATACAAGTAGGCTGAAAATGAGGTACCACATTTAGTTTCTTAATAAATGTAGGAAAAGTATGAAGGTTCTTGACTGTCTCATACCTCAAGAAAGATGAAGTCTTTTCATATCTTACCAACTACAGAATGTTCGCTCTCACTTCACAAAGTAAATGGAGTGTTTTCTGGGGAAAACCAGCCATTAGAATATCACCTTTAAGGATTATAAAAGTTTTATTATATATTTTTGATCATGGTTACCTTTGAGGCCAATAGTAAAAGCAAGGGCTAGAGGGAATTAAGATATCACCCTCTCCTCCCAGATGCATGTTATCAAACAGCAAATGTCTTTTGTGCAGTATCAATTTGATTAAGTCTCCTAACCAAGGAATCTCACACCTGGGGCCTACATCAACTAGTGCTCCATTTGGAATGTTGAATAACCGTGCTTACAGTGATAATACAGGCCACTAAAATATAAAATAGGCAGGACTGAGGAGATGACTCCCTAGATGAGACACTTGTTGGACAAACATGAAGGCCTGAATTTTGAATCCTTAGTACCCCCAATGAAAATCCATGTCTGCTGGTGTGCAACTCTAATCCCAACACTGGGCAGGCAGGGACAAGTGGATCTCAGCAGCTCACCAGTCAGCAAGCCTAACTGAATCAGTAAGCTCCAGGTTCAGTGATAGACCCTGATTCAAAACTAGATGATGAAAAACGAGAGTGATTGATACAAGGCATTAATGTCTGGCTTCTGTGTACATGCTCATTGTGAGTATGGTCACATACAAACATATGCATATAGTGTATGCAATACACACAAACACAAACTTGAGAGAGAGAGAGAGAGAGAGAGAACCTTTACCATTTCTGAGAACAGACAGCATAATAAACTACCTATCTGATTCTTTCTCTTTAGGATCAGAAAATAAAGGCAAGCATAATCTCCTTGGTCCTGATTGGAACTGTATGCCCCAGATGACCACCTTCATTGGTGAAGGCGAACAAGAAGCCCAAATCACATATATAGATTCTAAGCAGAAGACAGTTGAGATGACAGACAGCACCTTGTGTCCCAAAGAGCACCGGCACTTATATATCGACAACTCATACAGTTCAGATGAACTTAACCAGCCGCTGACTCAGCCAGGTGATGCCCCCTGTGAGGCCGACTATAGAAGTCTAGCTCAGCGGTCCCTTTTGACCCTCTCAGGACCAGACACTCTGAAGAAAGCACAGGAATCTCCGCGAGGAGCTAAAGTGTCCTTTATTTTTGGAGATCTTGCCTTAGATGATGGCATGAGTCCCCCAACTATAGGCTATGAAAGAATGTTAGAGGAGAATCCAGAAATGCTGGAGAAGCAGAGGAATCTCTACATCAGCAGTGCCAATGACATGAAGAACCTGGACCTCACTCCAGACACAGACAGCATCCAGTTTGTGGCAAATTCTGTATATGCAAACATAGGTGATGTGAAGAACTTTGAGGCCCCTGAGGGGATAGAGGAGCCCCTCTTACATGACATCTGTTATGCAGAAAATACGGACGATGCAGAAGATGAAGATGAGGTGAGCTGCGAGGAGGACCTCGTGGTGGGTGAAATGAACCAACCAGCCATCCTTGACCTGTCCGGGTCAAGTGATGACATTATTGACCTCACAACCCTGCCTCCTCCAGAAGGAGATGACAATGAGGATGACTTCCTCCTGCGTTCTCTGAACATGGCCATCGCTGCTCCCCCACCTGGCTTTAGAGACAGTTCTGATGAAGAGGACACTCAGAGCCAGGCAACGTCCTTCCATGAGGACAAAGAACAAGGCAGCAGCCTGCAGAATGAGGAGATCCCTGTGTCCCTCATTGATGCTGTGCCCACCAGTGCAGAGGGCAAGTGTGAGAAGGGACTGGACCCTGCCGTCGTTTCCACACTGGAAGCCCTAGAAGCTCTTTCAGAAGAACAGCAGAAGAGTGAAAATTCAGGTTCCTTCACCATTGTTACGTTTATTCACTGATAACCATTGTCATCCCATCCTTTTGAGTCATTTGTTCTTGGAGTCCTCTTATGTGGTGTTTCCATTTCATACATGTCCCATTTCATAAATGTGCTGAACTACCATGGGGGGGGGGTAGGTGGTTTCCTTTTTTGCTAGTTTTAAAAATTATATATGATGTCCCTTCCCACTCTATGGAACAACGGTGCAATAAAATCATAGTCCTTACTGAAAAGGGAAAAATCTTGTTTTATTTTTTATTTTGTTTTGTCATTTTTGTTTTCATTTTTGTAATACTAATGAGTCACATTTCTTGCATGTCTCTAAGTGCCTCTGCTCTGGCCATTAACTGCTTCTTGTTTTTTATGGCATACAGGTGTAGCCATCTTGCGAGCTTATAGTCCCGAGTCTTCATCAGACTCGGGCAATGAGACTAACTCTTCTGAAATGACAGAGGGTTCTGAGCTAGCTGCAGCACAGAAGCAGTCGGAAAGCCTCTCCCGCATGTTCTTGGCCACTCATGAAGGCTATCACCCTCTGGCAGAAGAGCAGACAGAGTTCCCCACCTCCAAAGCCCCCTCAGTGGGCTTGCCTCCAAAGTCCTCCCATGGCCTGGCTGCTCGCCCAGCGACCGACCTCCCACCCAAAGTTGTGCCTTCCAAGCAGATCCTTCACTCAGACCACATGGAAATGGAGCCAGAAACCATGGAGACCAAGTCTGTCACTGACTATTTTAGCAAACTGCATATGGGGTCAGTAGCATATTCCTGTACCAGCAAAAGGAAAAGCAAGCTTCCTGAGGGAGAGGGGAAATCCCCCCTGAGTGGGAATATACCAGGGAAAAAACAGCAGGGAACCAAAATAGCAGAGATAGAGGAGGACACCAAAGGCAAAGCTGGCACTGTGTCTTCAAGAGACAATCCACACCTCAGCACTTTTAACCTAGAGAGAACTGCCTTTCGCAAGGACAGCCAAAGATGGTATGTGGCCTCTGATGGTGGGGTGGTAGAGAAAAGTGGAATGGAAGCACCAGCCATGAAAGTCTTTCCCAGAGGTCCAGGCTTGGGTAACAGAGAGGCTGAAGGGAAAGAGGATGGCACTGTGGAAGGAGGGGCTGATGATGCTTCAGTACTTGGCCAAGGGGACCGCTTCCTCACAGACATGGCCTGTGTAGCCTCAGCCAAAGACTTAGATAACCCCGAAGATACTGACTCTCCCTCTTGTGACCATGCCACTAAGCTTTCTGAGGCTGAAGACAATGTGGCCCGCCTTTGTGACTACCATTTGGCCAAGCGAATGTCATCCCTGCAGAGTGAGGGCCATTTTTCTCTACAGAGCTCTCAAGGCTCTTCAGTGGACACAGGCTGTGGACCGGGCAGCAGTAGCAGTGCCTGTGCCACTCCTGTGGAATCGCCCCTCTGCCCGTCCATGGGGAAGCACATGATTCCAGATGCTTCTGGGAAAGGAGGGAGATATATTTCACCAGAGGAGAGAGCCCCTGGCCATCCCAACCATGGAGCCACCTTCGAGGAACTGCACCCACAGACAGAAGGGATGTGTCCACGCATGACAGTGCCTGCTCTGCACACAGCCATTAATGCCGACCCCCTGTTTGGCACTTTGAGAGATGGATGCCATCGACTGCCCAAGATTAAGGAAACCACAGGTACAGCAATGATGGATTTAGTGGTTTATTTTATGTGACAGGAGCATGGGGACCTTATTTACAACAAACCTAAAAATACATAGTAAAAGGTAGAAAGGATGGGGTAAGACAATCAGTAGCAATCATTGACCCATTGACAGTAAATAGTGGATTTTGAGTGTGGAACAAAGTAAGAAATAGACTTTTCTCATTATAATTTTGCTTTGCTCTTACTTTAGAATTTGATGGAGTCATAAATTTTGTTCTAAATTCTGAGTGCAGAGCCCCCCCCCCCCGTATGACTTGCAGCTACAAGAGAGTATTGCTTAAGATCACATAGCACTTTGATTTCCCTCTTGCTAAGATCATCCCCTTTTCCCCTTTCTAGTTTTGCTGTCATGTTGTTTAGAGAAGAATATAGAGCAGGCAGTAAGGGAGACTGGAGGATTTGGGCAAGAGACTATGTGTCTCAGCAGAGTCATGCATTCCTCTCTTACCTTTGGGAGACACCTTCCCTAAAGTAATAGTCTTATGTCTCCAATGGACATCAGTGTTGAGAAGAGTTGAAAGAGTTATGACTCCCTCAAATAAAATCTGGATTAAGACAATAACAGAGTCACCTTTTGTGCTCAGCCTAACCCACTCCCCAGCAGGCCCACCCTCATTCTGACCTACTTAGCTAATCATCAGATGACCCAAGCAGATGCTCTTAATATTCCACATTATGACAATAGTGGTTTTCCCACAGTGGCCAGTAAAGGTTACTGAGATCTCACACAGATTAATTTCTAATCCTACATTTTAAAAATGTCTTGAAGAGTCTTCAAAAGATTGTGGTGTTGCCTCCAAACTCACCATTAGCTTTGGCTGCCTACTCTGGGCAAATGTCTGTGAGTGTTACCCAGTTCATTTGGCTTGCAAAGAGTTTTTGCCTTCATTACCTCTTGTTCTTTTACATAAAACATGTTATCATTTCTACAAAAAGTTGAGCAGCTTGTCTAGTCTTGACCTCAAGCTGTATACCAAACTAACTTTACAACTCATGCTGTCCTCTTAAAACTGGTGGCTGAATTAATTATCAAAACTTCAATTAGGATGATTAAAACTTGTAACCCATGCCCTGATTAACCCTTAAAATGAAACTTAAATATCTCAAACCTGTTGGGATAATGTATGCAGTGGGACACTTATTTATCTAATCTTTGATAGCTAAACACTAGAACCAAGAAAATTCATGAACTACAACTGTTTCCATACAAATGCTTCAAAATGTTTAGACAAATTCATCTGTGTCAGTAGTTCCCGAAGTAATAGACTCCAGGAACTCTTGTCATCCATTGACATGGACAAGTTATGAGGAAGCAATTTTGGGGAAGAAGGGGAGCCCCTGACACATAGCAACTCTTTTTAAATGGTCTCCTGGGAAATGACAGGCATCAAATAGAGCAATAGTGAAAGTGCCACCCAAGGGATGCTTAACGACTCTGTTTTTCTACTACCCCTAGTGTAGCTTTGACAGAGCCTGGGAAGGAGAGACAAGGAGGCATGCCTTCAGCTTGGTCTCCACATCCTGAAGCTGATCCCATCCTGCTACCATCAAATATTCACTTGGAATCAAAGGTGCCAAGCCCAAATCAAGACCCTAATGATTTCTCCCAAGGAATCCAGGCATTCGGAGAGGCTGTGAGCTGGTGGCCAGCAGATCTGAGAGGGGGGAGCCCCAGGACACCCCCCAGCCAGAGGGCTCTCAGACATAGCAGCAGAATCCTCTCAGGACCCGTAGGTTTGGAGACCTTCCAAGAGAGAACCAAGGGTGTAGTCAGCTTGAAGTATCCAGGTATCACAGAAGCACAGGAGGTCAGTTCAGAAAGACGAGCAGAACTCCCTCTGGGGAAGAAGCTCACCAAAAGTTTTTCCCAAAGCTCAATGCACTTTATCTCTGAGGGAAAGTTTCACAAAAGGTCCCCCATGTCTCATAAAGACTCAAAGGTGTATAGGACCCTACCCTTACGGAAGCTGGAAAGCAGCAACTGGAGATGTCGAGGACCCTTCAGCTACTGTTTTCTAAACCAAGGACAGGATGAAGATGGGGATGAGGATGAAGAGGAAGGAGAGGCCACCCTTCAGGTCTCTTGTCTCTATCGACCACAGATAACCCAAGCCATGTCGGAACCAGGTAACTCATCCCTGGTTGTTGGACTGCAGAAGCAAGGGGAAGAACTGTCCAGAGGGACAGCTCTGAAGGTCTGGACAGAAGACCCAGATGGCCCAGATGACTTGGACTTCAGCAGTCTGGCTTTTGATGCCCGGATTGCAAGAATAAATGCCCTAAAGGCAAACACATATGGAATGCCCGATGGGTTTCTCGAAGCCCAAAATGATGCCAATGAGCTGCTCTGCCTTGTGAGGGCAACCAAGGCAAGGAAGGAGGAGTCACGCCCTGAAACATATGACCTTACACTTTCTCAGTACAAGCAACTGTTATCCATTGAGTCCAGACAGTTGGGAAGTGCCTGTAGGAAAATGGCAATGGCCGAGAAAAGCCCAGAAGAGATGCTCCTAGCTATGAGTTCCAGTTTTCAAGTGCTCTGTTGCCTAACAGAAGCTTGCATGCGGTTAGTGAAAGTCGTGAACACTGAAACACAGCGGCAAGAAATTGTAGCAAAGATTGATGAAGTGGTCATAAACTATATTTGTCTCCTGAAAGCTGCTGAGGCAGCCACTGGCAAGACCACTGGGGATCCTAATATTGGACTATCGATGCGACATTCAACCACCATGGCCGCTCTTGTAAGCACACTAACACGTTCTCTCAAGATGCTTTTAAATAAATAAATATGGAAGTCACATCATAATCTATCTTTGCAAAGCCATACATGAACTTTTCTTTACTTTCTGTGTACAATGAACAGATGTCTCCTTTCTTCTCTCTGTATATTTTGTTCTTTTATATAAAATAGGAGATAGAAGTTACATTGATGAAATGTTGAAAAGTCTCAATCAGATATATTCTGTTTATATTATACAAATATACATGTAGAAGGAATATATGAGAAAATGATGACATTTGACTATTTTTCATGTAGTCAAAACTCTAAGCATATGATATGAAATTTTAAATTCTACATTGTTAGAGGAAAACAATGAATCCTATCCCCTTTCCTTCCAAATGGATACTTGGAGACCCTATCATTCATATTTAGAAGAAAAGCCAAAAGAAACAGAATAGAAAAGAAATCAAAATGTATATAAAATAGTTCCCGTGTTTTAAAATCATAATTTTTAAACATTGGAAGTAGCAAAAATATATTTAAAATTCAAGAAGCTAATATGAATTACTAGAAAATATATAATAAATTAACTTTTTGCTCATAGTGTTTTGTTATTGGATGCTTTCTTCCAAGAATCCCCACATATTCAATTTTGGTTTATGCTATTTGGGCTACAGATTGGCAGGGGTGGGCAGATTCCATTGTGTCAGCATAAATGCTTTTTATAGTATTTCTAGACTTAAAAAGTTCCCCCAAATAAAAGAACAGGGGAAATTATGGGCAGGATCCTAGGCAATAACTAAAGGTATAGGTTGTCTAATTACATAAAATAAATGGAATTAGTAATGCCAAAATTAAATTGTTTGATGAAAAGAGAGATCTGCTTTGACTCAATGTCAAAATACATAAACCGAAGGCATTATTTCCTTCCAACTCAACCATGAAGCTTACTATTTCCTTTCAAGAACACCTAGTAAAGTGTTTGTAGAATTACACAAAAGCAGATTTAATGAGCACAAAAAGTGCAGACCCAGCAATGTAAATCAGAGCGCACCCCAGCACCTGGGAAGCACAGCTCAGCCTTCAACTCTTAGTCCTCAGCTCCATGAAGGGCTTCCTGTTGCCCCTCTCTGACAGGAGCATGGCTAGCAACAAAACGTGGAAAGACAGCCTACTACTGGGACAAAATTTCAAATCTAGAGTGTTCCAGAAAATCAAGTAGAGATGACTACTCTCATAATTGAAACCATGATTCAAAAGGTAGTATTTACCTAATGAGTACTTCATTTGGCAGATAGAAATACAAAATCTGACAGAAACATGGCAAATTTGACTATTTTAAGTGAAACTAAGGGAATACAAAGGTGTGTTCTGAACTGTCATCACTCAAATTATATCTTTGGGTCAAAACAAAAGAAGGCAAACTCTTCAATCATAAGTTAAATTGATATGTACATATGTAGTTTCTGGATCACTCTGTAGTCAAGCTCCCCAATTCCTATTTCTGTAAATGGCTTAGAATAAGAGTAGTATAGCAAGAATCAATATTTCCCATTTTGTAGCCTGCCATGCAGGAGACCTAGCAAGGTCTACAGTTGCTATTTCTCTCTGGTCAGCCATTCATTCCACAGAGACTCAGCAAATGCAACACCACAGATTTACAGATTGTAACCAATGAAAGGAGTTCAGATATACGTTGTTATAAATAATGTTTGATTAAATAATAAAACATTATTTCATTACAATTCTAAATATTTGGTGTTTTGCTGTTGAGAGACATTAGTGGTGTTTACTGTGGAAAATCTTAGCAAATATTCTGTGTACTATAATACAAACAATAATAGGATGTGTGCTCTGTGTCAGACAATGTGCTAAACATTATTATCACATGTATTATCTCATTTAATCATGTCTATGATCTCTTGGTTTGGACACTATCATTAGTTCCTTCTGGAGGCATTATGGTTTACTAGTTATGAAATGTGGGGCTTGGGATCAGAAACATCTTGATTTAAATTTTGGTCCTGCCATTCCCTAGCCCTTTCATCTTGGGAAAGCTATCTTTTCTTTTTCAGTCTTGATTTCCTTATTGTGAAATGGACTTCAATCATGAGATCTATTTCCATAGGGTTTTCACAAGTTTTAAGTAAAATTGTGTATTGTAAAGTTCTTACCACAATATCTGATGGAGAATAAGTATTCAATGTTAGATATTATAATTATCATAATTGTTGTGTTAAACATATTGCCCAAGATACTGTGTGGAGGATGTTTGTTTTCGATGCATACTGTATCCTGATTGTGTGCAGAACACATTTGTGTGTAGTGCATACTCTGAAAAGAAGCATACAGGGAAATGATGGTCTGTTTTCAAATTGCAAATCTAGCTAGAACAACTTCCTACTCCATTGTGGTTCTTTGAGAAGCCTCAGGGAAATAGCTCTGGGTCTTTCTAGCCAATCTCTAATTTCCTGTGACTACTCCAGTAAGTTTCTGTTCTCCTAAAGCAAGTCTTTACTATTCAAAAATCTCAAAAGGCCCCCTCACCTTCATTAAGCATGGGGCTCCTAACTGGAGTTCATGTCCATTAGAGTATAGGAAGAACATACTAGAATGATACTTGTGTTTATTTTTATCTAGTTTTTTTATGTTTGTGTATGTTTTATAATGGCATAATAGTACAGTGGTACATGTACATAATTTTAAATAAATAAATAAACAAATAAACAAGCATAAGCCTGGTGCATGTATGCAAATACCGTCACAGGTAGCGTTGCATTCACTAAATTTTGAAGAACATGGAACTGGCACTGAAATTTGTTTACACTTGGAGTATGTAAACTCCTATTTTCCTAAGTGTCTCTCTCCCCACTCTCATGTAGCTGTCATTATAAAAGGTACAAATGTGTACAAAAATTCATGCAGTTGTAAAAGGTGTCAACTGGTGACTCCTTGGATATCAACTCCTAATCAGTATTACTTGCTCCATTTCTACACACCTCCTCCCAACCTGTAAGATTTAGAAACTCCCTGGTACCCTGTCCCTTAATCTATGAGTATCTCATTAGGAATAAGAACTTTAAAAAATAACCACAATGCCACTTCACATATAAAAATGAGCAATTCTTCCATATCATTAAACAAACATTACAGAAATAAATGGTAATGAAAATGAAAGTCCTTTACAAGTGGAGCCTCCATAGACTTTGTCCATAATCACTGCCATCTTTCCCCCATCCGTTTCTCTTTATTTATCGCTATTTTCATTCATTTCATTCTTCTGAGTTTAACTTTGAACTCAGTTGGTGTGAGCACATGAATCTTAATTTGTTCATAAGTCATGTAAGTGGATTTGTCAAAAGGAACATTGTAGGCATGAGAGGGAGAGTTGTCACATGAACAACAGTCATAGCATTAGTAAGAGCCACTATTTGATACAGTTGCTTCAATGTCAAATTTAACATGGAATCCACCAATTTGGGGCTCAACAGGAATGATCCTAATCACATAAGTAATTGTTTTCTAGAAAATAGAGGCTGAAAATGAGTTTTGAAACCATCAGCTACAATACCACCACAAGAGTTTGATTAGTTTTGCTAAGAAGACCACCTTTTCCTGATAGACACTCTCCATTTGCTTGTATTCCTTTTACATATACTTCCAATGCCAATTATCAATGACCTTAGTGCTATTTCTGAGCCACTCAGAATGTTACTTTAATCTCTTCTGCCTGCATTTTTTTAATTTGACAATGGGGCAATTTATTCTTTATTTACCACTCACTGAGCTGCTGATAACTGTTTCCAGTTGGAAAAAGGAGGAGAGTGAATCAGCTTTGTTCAGCCAATTCCTCATCTTTTCTAAGCACTTAGAAACCTTAATGTGGGCCATGTGCAAGGTCCTGGGTTCCATCCCCAGAAGTTACGGGAAATGGAAGGTGGGGAAAGAGGAAATAAATGGGGAAATGAAAGGAGGAGAGACACACACAGAGGGGGGATATTTGTTGTGGGGAATCAAAGTACATGAATATTACATTGTCTCTAATCTGCTTTTGTTTGCTTTGAATGTAGTCACTTTGGGGGAGGGGTATGGGCGCATTTGCACATGGGGACCCACCTGCCTATGCCTGCAGGCCCAGCTGCCTGCCTGCCTATGAAACTAGCTTTCCATTTGGTTTTATAGATTTCAATACTTGTTTTCTTCCTGATAGTACATAAAGTATGAAGAGGATGTTTAGATAGATATAATGTGATTGATTCTCATTTAAAGGCAGGTTGCAGTAATAGCTACTCAGCTTTAAAATATCAAGGAGCAAGAATTTTGCCATTTGAAGTGTTTATATTCATAACAGCTTGACTAGCATCACTAAACCTGATATTCTTAGTTACTCCAGTTATTTGTTGGCTACATATCTCACTTAAAACATTTTAAAACTGATCTTTGAGAATTTCATATATATATATATCACACACACACACACACACACATATATATATACATATATCCCAATTTCTCCTCTTCAGATTGCTCCAATGCACCAACCACTTATCTTCACAATAACTCCTCAATTAGAGGTAGGGCATCATGAACCTTTCCATCACCCACACTGGAAGAGGAATTTTAGTTGGCCTGATCTTGTGCGGTTGACCACAACTGCTGTGAGTTCATGAAAGGATTACAGATATAATGGCCACAGTACAGCATTTCATAAGACTCTTCCCCAGCCTCAGGTTCTTACTTTGCATGATGTTCCCCTATCTTGGGAGGAGGGTTGATAAATTTCAAATCCCCTACATAGGAGATCCATGGAAAAATGATCTGTCTACTAAATGCGGTTGCTGCACAAAAGAAGACGAAATAAATCTCTACTCTGCTGGAAATTCCCACTCAGCTGGAAAAATAGGTAATTATCCCACGTAGCTTATAAAATTAACCCACTGCCTTCAGCTGAGAGACTTCTGGTCTTCTTCGACGTATTTATAATTACATCTCAATTATCTCTTACATATTCATTTCAGAGCCTAAATTTTTTTATTCTCATTGTACATTTCACAGCCTGAACTGAAATTCTGTGTCATTTGTGATGGCTTATTTGCAATACGTAGTTAAAACTCACTATACTCACAAATAATGTGCTGTTGTACTGTTTTGTTTTGTTTGGTTTGGTTTGGTTTGGTTTGTTATTTGTTTTGTTTCAAGACAGGGTTTCTCTGTGTAGCCGTGGCTGTCCTGGAACTCACTCTGTAGACCAGGCTGGCCTCAAACTCAGAAATCCACCTGCCTCTGCCTCCCGAGTGCTGGGATTAAAGCCATGCACCACCACTGCCCGGCACCTTTTTCTTTTCTTTTCTTTTCTTTTCTTTTCTTTTCTTTTCTTTTCTTTTCTTTTCTTTTCTTTTCCTTTCTTTTCCTTTCTTTTCCTTTCTTTTCCTTTCTTTTCCTTTCTTTTCCTTTCTTTTCCTTTCTTTTCTTTTTTATTTAAACAATTTTTATTAGATATTTTCTTCATTTACAAATCAAATGCTATCCCGTAAGTCCCTTATACCCTCCCCCTGACTTGCTCCCCAACCCACCCACTCCTGCTTCCTGGACCTGGCATTCCCCTGTATTTGGGGCATATAATCATTGCAAGACCAAGGGCCTCTCCTCCCAATGATAGCCAATTAGGCCATCTTCTGCTACATATGCAGCTAGAGACACGAGCTCTGGGGGGTACTGGTTAGTTCATATTGCTGTACCTCCTATAGGGTTACAGACCCCTTCAGCTCCTTGGGTATTTTCTCTAGCTTCTCCATTGGGGACCCTGTGTTCCATCCAATAGATGACTGTGAGAATCCACTTCTGTATTTGCCAGGCACTGGCATAGCCTCACAAGAGACAGCTATATCAGAGTCATGTCAGCAAAATCTTGCTGGCATATGCAATAGTGTCTGGGTTTGGTGGTTGATTATGGGATGGATCCCCAGATGGGGCAGTCTCTGCATGGTCCTTCCTCATCTCAGCTCCAAACTTTGTCTCTGTAACTCCTTACATGGGTATTTTGTTCCCCATTCTAAGGAGGGACAAAGTATCCACACTTTGGTCTTCCTTATTCTTGAGTTTCATGTGTTTTGCAAATTGTATCTTGGGTATTCTAAGTTTCTGGGCTAATTTCCACTTATCAGTGAGTGGCTTTTTTATTTTCTTATTGTTGGAGAATTTTATATACACATATGATGTATTTTGACCAGTCCCAGCCTGTTCTTTCCCCTCCAACCCTTCCCTTAACTTCCCATCACATTCTTCTCCATGTACTCTGTTTTTAAGCCCATGGAGTCTACTTAGTGCTGCCTTTATGTGCACAAATGTAGGACTAGCTACTGGTGCATGGTAACCTTTCAGGGAGATTATCCCTCAAGAAATCTGACTCCTCCCCTACCAGCTATCAGCTGCCAGTGGTTCCTCAATTAAGGGTTCATGAGCCCTGTCCAAATTCATGGAGAGATTTTGGCTACACTGTTCTTGTGTATATAATCACAGCCACTGAAAGTTCATCTGTGGAACAGCCTTCTCACATCCAGTAAAACAGTTTCACACCAAATCCCCACTGCTTCCAACCCTTACAATCTTTCTGACTCCTCTTCCATGATGACTCTTGAGTCTTGGGGACAGGGATGTGATACAGGTGTCCCATTTAGAACTGAGCACTCTGTGATAACTTATTTTCTGAATTCTGACCAGTTGTGGATTCATGTATTTATAGCCATCTACTACAAAAAGCAGCTTCTCTGATATGGGTTGACAGATCTATAAATATTGACATAAGAAATTAGGGGGCAGTTTAATACTATATCCATTTAGCAGAATAAAATCATTAGGTTCTTCCTGTGGTTTATGATTATATCCACTCACAGCCTTTTGGCTCAATCAATGGTACCAGGCATAAGTTCTATGTAGTGGGAATTAAATCAAAGCAGAAAATATTTGGTTACTTCCATAACATTTGTGGAAGTGGGGGTGCCTTGCCAGGCCAGCATTTATCAGGTCAGAAGGTTCACAACGGAATGAGACTGTGGGTTACTCCCATGTAGTTTGCAGGAGTATTGAGGAGAGAAAACTGACACTACAGATCTTAGAAAAAGCTAAATGGAAGCCTACTACTATAGAAGCTTCATGACAGGACCTTAACAGGAGCTTGCTTGGAAACCTCCAACAAATTGCTATTCCAGATGTTTGCATTTTCACTGGTGCCTGATGTCTATCTAGCTTGTCTTTTCATCAATGATCCATGACCGTTTTTTTTTCCTTACTTAAAAAATGGCAGAATGATTCTACTCAGTCATTCAACACCTATGAATAACCTCCTAATGTGGGCAAATATTGTGCAGGCACAGTGATCAACACAACCAATTCACCTCTGTCAAAGATGGTATAGCTGTTCTAGAATGGGCAGTAGCCTTTATCCTCTGCCAAAAGAGAAGTTATGAAAGAATGTTGTGCTAGCAGCCTTCATTTCCATGATACATCTGAATGAGAAGATGACAAGCTGAGACTTGTGTGTAGGTCCATCTTAATGACCAGAATAGTCTACAGCTATGAAAAAAAGCTGTCAAAAGTTGAATACTCTCCTTCCTGTTAATTGCAAATGTCTGGGGATATTAGAAAACTTAGTGAAACTTGTTTCAGTTTTACTTGTTTGTTTGCTTTTGAAGATAGAGCATCACTAAGTATCTAGACTGGCCTAGAACTTGTGACCCTCTTGCCTCAGCCACCTGAGTTCTGAGACTATAGCTAAGAATCACTATGCCTAGCTTTCCAGTAGTTTAAATTACTCAATTACCAGGTCTGAGCACAATCTGAGCTCTTTAGTGAAACCATTCCTCATAAAATAAAGAATCTAGATTAGCAAATATGATCAAAGTATTCAGATATACTTGAGAGAAATTGTTTTTGTGAAGTCCATTCACTAAGATCAATGAATATACACCAATTAAAAGCACTTTTCAAAGGCCCAAGCAATAAGCAAACGACATCAAAAACCAAAGAACTGAAACAATTCCTTCCACTAAAACCTTATCAAGAGTAATTTGCAACATTAAGTGATTCAACAAATTGTCACAGCCTTTTCTACATTTGAATGAGCTTCCATTAGTTTTTGCATATGTTCTTTGGGTCCTGTGAAATATCTCTAAGAGTTCTTTTAATGTGACTTTTTCTTTGGTCACTTTCTCTGAGACAGCTTCACTCTTTTCTCTCAAACACTCTCCTTCATGTCTCTGGCTGCACCTCTCTAGTCCCAAATGAAGAGTCAGCCCCACTGTCAACAACTTCTTCACTTACTCCACCTCCAACATAGCCACTTGCAGTTTCTTTGTGGTACTTTCAGCTTTGCTGACTAGTTCTTCCTCCCAGTGTTCCCCTTTTTAAAATGTCTGAGGTCTCATCACTTGGGGAAACAAAGGAGGCAGCACAGCTATAGTCTCTGTTCACTGTGTAGGAACTGACCAGCAGGTCCTCAATGAGTTGCTACTATCAGCCTTTGAAAAAAATGATGTGATTGGCTACTAACCATCACACACATGCATACAAACACACACACAGAAAGACACATATGCCTTTTATTTATGTAATGAATTTTGGATTGGAGAGTTTGCAGCTAAGTTGGTCCTTTAAGCAGTGGCAGTTAACATGCCATATAGGGGTATTCAAACCATGTGGCTAGACACTAGTGATCAATTAAAACATAGCAGCTGAAAATCATGTTTATAACAACTATTAATATCAAGAACTGCCTTACTTAGAAGATTAAAATAGTATTCAGCATTACCCAACAGAATTTTCCTATACTGTGATATTCAATATGGTAAGAAATAGCCCCATAGGATTTGATGGGTACTTTGAACATGGCTGACCAAGGAATTGAATTTTTAGCATTATATTATTTAAATTAATTTAAACATACCCAGTATACATCCATTTTCACACAGAAACTGCTGAAAATATTCAATGGCATATTTAATGAAGACCATATCAGATAAAGACTTTGTTGGGTCCAATGCCAGTTCACTGTACTCAAATTCCATTCTTTAGCCCTGTGTATGTCCTAAGTAAAAAAAAAAAAATCTGGGCAAAGTCTCAAAAAATGCAAATATGCATGCACACACAGATGCATAGATATACAAATGCACACACACACACACACAAATTTCACAGTGACTTAATGTGTAAGTTGCACAAATAACTATTCTTACTCCAAATCTGCACATTTTCAATTTTGCATACAGTTTAATTTTTCAAAATCACTGACAAGGGCTGTCCTTTTAAAATAATTGACAAGTGCCAGTTTGTTTGCCTGAAATATATCCTTCCCAACACAGTCGGAACCTACAGGATCCTACAGATTCTCAGAGCCTATTTGCTCTCCTTGGTCTTACTATTTTTTTTACCTGTTCTTGAATCCAATTTACTTCTTAGTTGGATTTCAAAATGACTACAAAGTTAATGGAGTTCTTCAGCTGAACATGTTCTTCATGTGTGTGTGCGTGTGTGAAGGAGCAAAGGAAGATATCTGCTCAGAGTTTTGTGAATTTTAATTGAAATTCGGTCTTCAATGTGCACTATTTCCTCTCTCTATCTTCTTTATCCCCTTTGTTTCTCCTGTTACTTATACAAAATAATAACATAGAGACTAGAAGTATAGCACATGTCAAGCCAACATTTGCCAGTCTCTCAGTTTGAGTTCCAGTCCACAAAAAAAAAAAAAAAAAAAAGAGAAAGACTTACAATGACACCCATTAATTATTTTGAAGTCTCTATGGATCAGGAATTTGGACATAGCTGGTCTCACAAGGTTTCAATCAAGGTTATACATTGGGGATGAATTTTCATCCGAAGGCATAGTGGGCAGTGAATCAGTTTCTGAGCTCATGCAAGTTGTTGGAAGAATCTCTTGCCTTACAACCATTTCTCTACAGCCCTGAAACTCTGCTGGCTGTGAAAACTGGCGACTGCTTACCATTCTGTAGGGGCCATATTATGAAGCCCTAAAGAAGTCTTATTTAAAGAGACCCTCAGCTCCGTTTTAAGGGTTTTCATCTGATCATGCCAGGCTAATGTTAATCTTCCTTTTGTTTTCTAAAAACTGGGGCTGGAGAGATGGCTCAGCACTTAAAAGCTTGTATTAGCCAGGGTTCTCTAGAATAAGAAAACTTCTAGGATGAATCTATGTATTTATAGAAACGAGATTTATTAGAATGACTTACAGGCTGCAGCCCAGCTGATCCAACAATGTCCAATAATGACTTGCTGTGAACGAAAAGTCCAAGAACCCAGTAGTTGTTCAGTCCAGGAGGCTGGGATATTACGTCTGGCCTTCAGTATAAACTGGATTCCCAAAGAAGTATGTTATATGCCCATGAAGGAATAGATGCATTAGCAAGATGAGGCCAAGCAGGCAAGGAACAAAAGCTTCCTTCTCCCATGTCCTTAGATAGGCTTTCTGCAGAAAGTGAGGCCCAGATTACAGGTGTGTGTTCCTACTTCAAAAGTTATGGGTTAAAGGTGTTGCTTCCTAACTCAAAGGTCGAGATTACAAATGTATCTTCCCACTGCAAATTAAGAACAATATCCCTCACAATCGTGCCCTCTATTGTGGGTTTTAGTTCCATATGTAGTCAAGTTGACAACCAAGGACAGCCATCACAGAACACTTATTGCTCTTGCAGAGGGGACAAGTTCAGTTTCCAGAACCCACAACCGATAGCTCAAAAGGATTATATCTACAGCCCCAGAGGATCCAATGCTATCTTCTGACCTTTTTGGACACCCATACTGGCTCATACACACACACACACACACACACACACACACACACACACACACCATGCACAAAAATAAATAAATACAAATAAATAAATACCTATATTATCTAAAAAAAAAAACCAAAAACAAAAACTAACAGGGGTGGAATGTTAAGTCCCTCTCTAAACTTTCTCCTCTACTGCATGCTAAGTTACAAGCACACAATACACAGACCCTTTTCATATCGTAGGGGAGAGGGTTGGACTGTGCAGGAACAACAGAGACAGGAATCATGGCATACTATCAAAGGATTTTGCCGCAATTACCTACTCAAAAGACCACATATTCTCCTGGTCAGAAGGAGCAATGGAGACATTTCTTCTAGTGCAGAAACACAGACCCTGTGTGAGTCATTAAAGGCCACAGGGGACATTTTTGGCCTTCTTTGTCCTGGCTCAGGCCCATTCTCTAGAAATATTTCTGTGTTAACATGCCAAGTTGCCCCAGGGATGGAAAGTCCAATAATTATGATGTACTGACCTGTGTGGGTCAGGATTTTATTAGTGTTAAATCCATAGGTAAGCTTCTTGTGGCAATGTGACTTTCCTCACTGCACTCATTTTAGAGTCAAGTTATAACATCAGGATCAGCACAGATGGAATAATTCAACCTGACAAGTGAATTATTGAAGATGCTGAACTTTAGTGTAACTATGCCTTTCTCGAGTATTTATAGGGCATGAGGATGAAGTCAGCTCAGGTCACTTGCTCCTACGTTATTCATCTGGCAACAAAGCCTGTGCATTCAAGTTCAGTTCCCCCAACAGATTCCACTTGGAACTCCCAGACAGAGTACCTTGGGAGGATTCTGTTTCCTTCATGCACCCTTTAGCAAAGATGAGTATGGAGTAAGTTCTCTATACATCCCATGGCCTTTCGAAAACCATATCAAGCTACACTAGGGAGAATGGGCTGAGACAAAGTCTCACCCCGTAGCTCAGCCTGGTCTAAAAATCAGTAAGTAGAACAGGATGCCAACAAACTTACAGCAGCCCTTTTATCACTGCCTTGTAAATGCTGACATTATAGATGTGAGCCACCACCCCTGTATGAAGCGAAATTATTGAATCAGATTTACAGAAGTGGAGTGCTCTGTCTCTAGTACTCCTTGAATTTATTTACAAAGGTGTGGTAATCCAGACACTAACATATACACATTCCCTGTTGCAGAAGATGTAAAGAAGTATACTACAGCACATCACTCAATAATCCATGCAGGACCAAATTTGGCTTTTTTTCCCCTCCATTTTGTCTATACCTCTGAGTCCTGCCAAACAAGCTGCTGGTATTTTGTCAGTATGGGAATAATGATATCCATAATAATAGTAACCAAATGTATTCATTTAGTATGCCAGATCCTGTGTTAAATGATTTTGATGCATAATTATTACATCAAATTCTCAGAACAATCAGAGATAAATTTGTCTTCTCAACTTTTAAGAAAGAAAATTGAGGCTAGAGTCTCCAAACAACTTACCCCCAAATACTGCAGGTCAGTGAGTCTTGAGATTTGAACTCGCCAGGCTCAAATGGTTCAAGACCACTTGATTTACAGAATAAGTCCCTGCCTTAAAAAAAAGAACTGCAATTTTCCTTTGTATTTTTAAATCAAGTAACCTACTTACTTAGTTTTAATAAAAGTGATGGGCATGGTGGCACATGCCTTTAATCCCAGCACTGGGGAGGCAGAGGCAGGCAGATTTCTGAGTTCGAGGCCAGCCTGGTCTACAAAGTGAGTTCTAGGACGGCCAGGGCTATACAGAGAAACCCTGTCTCGGGGAAAGAAAAAAAAAAGAAAGAAAGAAACATCAGTATGAAGGTTGTTGTTGTTGTTGTTAGTGGGGTGGTGCTGGTGCTGGTGGTCCTGTTGGTGGTGGTTTCAGTTAAGTTCCACAAAAAAAAGCCAGCCAGTGAGATGTTCAGTAGAAAGCAGTGCCTGAGTTCAAGCTTGATGAACTGAGTTCGATGCCTGGGACGCATAAAGGGGAAGGAGAGAACAGATTCCTATAAGCTGTCCTTTATCCTCCCACACACTTGTCATGACCCACTCCTTCCCCACATAAAATAGATAAATACTTCCACATTGCCATTCATCAGTAAAGGAAGTCAGGACTGGAACTCAAGCAGGTCAGGAAGCAGGAGCTGATGCAGAGGCCATGGAGGGATGTTACTTACTGGCTTGCTTCCCCTGGCTTGCTCAGCTTGCTTTATTATAAAACCCAGGACTACCAGCCCCGAGATGGTACCACCCACACTGGGCCCTCCCACATTGATCACTAATTGAAAAAAATGCCTTACATCTGGATCTTATGGAGGCATTTCTTCAAATGAGCCTCCTTTCTCTATAATAACTCCAGCTTGTATCAAGTTGACACACAAAACCTGATCAAAAGCTGATCAATGCCTCTGGCCCCTTGAGGTGAGGTAGCACTGGGCTCAGCTGGATGGCCCTCATGTGGAATCTCCCAAGGGCTTTAAAATTCCCAAGGACTTGAAATCAGGTAATGATGGAGTCAGAATGTACTATACCTTGACACAGGTCTGTTAATTCTTCTCACACGGCAACCAACATTACCTAACAAACGTTCAGTGTGTTTGCTTCATAAAGTCCTCTTAACTGAAGCTCCTTCCAAAGAAGGAGCTTGACCATGTGGTAACCTCCACATTTAGGTAGATAATATTTTCTTGTTCCTGATCAAAGAGGAATCATCTGTGCTTTGATTTAGGTTTCCTTAGCCCACTAAACAACATTTCTGCTACGATTATCATTGCATTACATAGATTCATTTCTACACACTCAATAGCATGGTTCCCAGGTAAGCTGAAATCATGTTCATTGAGTTGAACTATAATTGATGTTCTTTTAATTTGTCTGATCAAAGTATACCAGTTTATCAAAACCATACCATGCTTTGATTCCTTGATACTTGAATCAATACTTGCTGGGTTACCTTTAAAGTTTTCCTGTAGTTTCCATAGATTTTCCCTTTTTTGTACTGATAAAATGTAAACACACTGTGAATACCTATTGAATCATTAGAAACCACCTCAAGGGACCAGAGGCATCGGTCAGCTATAGAGCATTAATATAGCATGTACGATGTCCTGGGTTCAATCCCCTGGCATTGCCAAACTAAAAGTCACAACCAATGAAAAGCAGCCAAATATATGGTAACTTAAAGAACCAGTTACTGTCTACTCTCCTGGAGATAGCACTGGGCTCAGCTGGATGTCCCTCATGTGGAATCTCCCAAGGACTTTAAAACTCCCAAGGACTTGAAATCAGGTGATGCTGGAGTCAGAATGCACTATACCTTGACACGGGTATGTTAATTCTTCTCACATGGCAACCATTGGACTGAGAGATCAGCTGGGTATGCCAAGACTTGTCAAAGCTAGGGCCATTTTCCTAAGACTCAACTTTCTCCAAGCACAGCAATCAGGAAAACACCAGCACTTCTTTCATGGCGAATAGCTCCTAAGGATAGTGAACTTCAATCTGAAAAATCCCAAGATAGCCAGGGAGAAGCTTTAAGGCTTCATCCATCCTAGTCTATGTGCTAACTGAGTGACTTTTTGAGTCATCAAATCAAGCCATATTTAAGCAAAAGGAAAGGATTCTCCTCTCAACTTGAGGACTGACAAAAATGTAACCATCTTTAATTGAGCATATGTACTTTCCATAGCCCAGACTAACCTTGAATTTGTTTTGTAGCTAAGGATGAGATTGACCTGATTGTCTTGCCTCCACCACTGGACTACTGGAACTACAGCCATCTGTCCCCATACAGTGTATGTAGTGAAAGGGATCCTGGACCACTTGAATGCCAGGCATGCCTTCTACCAACTAAGTTACATGTCCAGCCTGTCATAAAACAGGGCATGGTGGTTCTTTCCTGTAATATTATCACTGGGGAGATAAAAGCAGACCAATCAAATTTCAAGGTAACCATTGGCATATAGCAAGTTTCTGGCAAACAGGAGATACACAAAACACCAAACCTCCAACATGATCCAGCATTTTATTTGAGTTATCTGTTTCATGAAATAAGCTGTGTGCCTGGAGCCTTTGATTTTCATTTCTAGTATGAACCAGTTTTTTTTAATCTGCATAACTACTATAGTAGAACTTCCCCCCTTGCTCTATTCTCTGAATAAAGCCTAACGTTTTCTATGCCTAGTACAACCTAGAGTAATTTTCATATAAAGATTATGCAGAATGTAACTCATTTTGAATTCTTGATGTTTGAAAATAACCCCTTGTATCTTATCAGACCATCATGGAATAAAGCTGGACTTTATTGAACATGTAGATTGCTTTAGGTAGGATGACCATTTTTGGTGGTATTAAACCTGCCAATTCATGAACGTAGGAAGTCCTTTCATCTCCAGATGTCTTAAACTTTTTCCTCCAGTGGTTAAGGTTTTCAGTGCATAAGTCCTTTACTTCCTTAGTTAGGTTTATTCCAAGGTATTTTGGGAGTCATTGTAAATTATATAATTTCCCTGATTTCAATCTCAGTTTGTGTTTTTATGGTATATAGAAAGACTACTTATTTCAGCATGATAAGTTTTTCCATTAATTATCTATTCACTTTACATTCTGATCACTGCCCCCTCCCCAGTTCCCCCTCACACGGTCCCTCCTCACATGCTCCCTCCAGTTCTCCTTTAAGAGGGTGGAGGCCACCCTGTATATCTTCCCAGTGCCCCTCAAAATCTCAATATAAGTCTTCACAAAAAAACTGAAAAAAGCAATCTTTTAAAAATCATATATGTAACCAATATAATAAAAGAAAAAGGGACTATCAACTTAAAGTGGGGCACATGAGAAGAATTAGGGGGTACTTGGGAGGGACCAGAGGAAGTATTATAAATATATTTCCATTAAAAACATTTAAAAATAAAATTTAAAAAAATTATATGGAAGCACAAAAGAGCCAAGATAGTTAAAACAATTCTAAACAATAAAACACTGGTGGATATATCACCAAAAAAGTTGAATGTTAACAACAACAGAAACAACAGAAAGACTACATACTCATAGAAACTGAACAACTCTCTAATAAATGATCACTGGGTTAGGGAAGACATTTTTAAAAATGAAATTAAAGACTTTAGTTAGTTTGGCTGAGGGTTTGTCTACCTTTTTGATTTCCTCAATACACTATCCAACCAGAGAAAAGTTTACCAGAAGAAAAACTCCAACACAAGGAGGGTAACTACACTCAAGAAAACACAAGAAATAGATAATTTCACACCATCAAATCCAAAAGAAGAGAAACACACACACACAGTACTACCACAACCATCAAAATAATAGGAACTAACAATCAATGGTCATTATTGTTATAACAATCAATATCTCTGAACATCAATGGTCTCAGTTCCCCCAATAAAAAGATATAGGATAACAGAATGGATGTATAAACAGGATCCATCATTCTACTGTATACAAGAAACACACTACAGCAACAAAGATAGACATTACCTCAGAATAAAAGACTGGAAAAAGGTTTTCCAAGCAAATGGACCCAAAAAACAAACTGGAGTAGCCTTTCTAATATCTAATAAAATAGACTTTCTACCAAATGTAATCAAAATATGTACAGAAGGATAGTTCACACATACCAATGGAAAAATACACCAAGATGATGTCCCAAATGCAAAGGCACCCACATTCCTAAAAGAAACATTGCTAAATTATACATCAAACACTACACATTAATAGTGGGAGACTTCAACACCCCACTCTCCCCAACTGGCAGGTCATCTAGACAGAAACTAAACAGAGAAATAATGAAACTAACAAAGGTTATAAATCAAATGGACCTAACAGATATCTACAAAACCTTTCACCCAAACACTATATCTTCTCCCTAGCACCTCATGGAACCTTCTCCATAACTGACCACATTCTCAGTCACAAAGCAAACCTCAACCCATTAAAAAAAATGAAATAAACCCTTTTATCTTATCAGACCACCATGGAATAGCACTGAAATTCAATTTAAATTAGTATATATGAATATTTTGCCTGCACACATAGCTGGGTACTACAAGCATACCTGTTGCAGAGAGACAAGAAAATGGAATCAGATACCTTGGAGCTACAGTTATAAATGGATAGGAGCTACTGTGAGGGTGCCAGTAATTAAAACTGGGTCCTTTAAAAATGTAGACAATGCTTTTAATCACTGAGCCATCTCTTCAGCCCTCTAACTCCTATTTTTATGAGAAATAGGTTTTTTTTACAATAGCATAACTAGAAAATAGAAAAACATTTGCATTTGGAATTTACTAACATTCATAGACACAACTGGCAAAAACAAATGGACAAAGTTATGAAAGAGGAGAAGAAAGAGAATAAAAAACCTAATTCAGGAGGCATATCATCTAATATTTCTTGGAAAAAAACACAATGATGTTTAGTGTGTGTATAATAACTTAAGAATGAATCTCATTTCAATTACAATTTGTATGTTCACTGTGTTATTACTGAGAAAATAGGTCCCATGTTGTTCTACAAACTCTCTGGTAGAATCCTTGTTTGCAATTACTGTATGATATTTCATCATTTACATCTGCATCATCACTATTTTCACAGTGTTGGACTTTTCCTTCCTTAAACAGAACTAGAGTGAACATACTCATTATAGCCCCTTAATATCAATACAGACAACCATACACACACACACACACACACACACACACACACACTCACACACACACACTTGACCAAGATGGCTCTACCTTACCTAAATTGTCACAGAGCATTACTTTATATTAGCCCACCAACAGTTTAATATTTCTCATCATCCAGATTCATCAAAGCTTTCTCTAGTTGATGGGTTTCTATTTATATATTATTTTTCATTTATAACCTTTGACTTCCAATAATTATAAGTATCTCTCTTTTTATGTTTGTTGAATGTTTCCCTGTCTTTTAATTTCCTTATTTTCTTTCATCTTTGGCGTGATATTTTCTTTGTTTACTGTTTGACAATTTCATGCATGGAGATGATTAATTTTCAGAACTTTCATTCTCATTACATTCTCCTATCCCCATCCTTCTTCTGCTAAAACACTTCTTCCCAAGAAGGCCCATTGCAATCTTAATGTCTGTGTATACTCACAAGTTTAATTGGGATTGATTGCATGATCATGAGTAGGACACTCAACTACTTTTCAGTGGTAGCACCACTACAGAAAATGATACCCTTTGCTCCAGGCACTGCTAACTGTCCCTCAGGGAGGTGGGGACATACATGAGCCCCTCTCCTCTCCCTGGTGAAATGCTATTTTCCATGGACTTTTCTCCTTTTGTTTTTGTTGTTAATTTCAAATATTTTATTGTGAAGACACAAGGTCATCACTGGAGCATTGCAAATATCTTCCTCGCTAAAGGGGTCTGCAACCCTATAGGTGGAACAACAATATGAACTAACCAGTACCCCCCAGAGCTTGTGTCTCTAGTTGCATATGTAGTAGAGGATGGCCTAGTCAGCCATCAATGGGAGGAGAGGCCCTTGGTCTTGCAAAGATTATATGCCCCAGTACAGGGTAATGCCAGGGCCAGGAAGCAGGAGTGGGTGGGTTGGGGAGCAGGGTGGGGGGAGGGTATAGGGGACTTTCAGGATAGCATTTGAAATGTAAATTAAGAAAATATCTAATAAAAATATTTGAAGAAAGAAAAAACAAATATCTTCCTCTAGTACATTAGTTGTAAACTTTTTCCATTGTTTCATTTGTAACACAGAAAGGTTCCCAATATAAGGCTAAAGATTTACACAACTATATTTGTACTAAGACTTGGTTTTGAAAGTCACTTTACAGTTCTTCATGAGGAATACATTCTCTCACAGTCTCTTCTATTTAATTTAGAGTTTCGCCATTCCTATGCAGGCCTTTAATTCATCTGAATTATAGAATTATAGCCTATGGCATATAGTCAGATTTTCCTTTTATTTTTCGTCATAGAGGAAGACAAGTTTTCCTCATCATATCTCTGAGCATCATATTCTTGACCCTGGAGGACATGAAACACATGTTGACCATGATAGGAGTTACAGAGATGAAGTGTGAAGCTACAGAGACAAAGTGTGAAGCAGAGACTGAAAGAATGACCATCCAGAGACTGCCTCACCTGGGGATCCATGCCATTTACAATCACCAAACCCAGACACTGTTGTGGATGCCAACAAGAGATTTCTGACAGGATCCTGATATAGCTATCTCCTGAGAGGCTCTGCCAGGGCCTGACTAATACAGAAGTGGATGCTCACAGTCATCCATTAGACACAGGGTTCCCAATGAAGGAACTAGAGAAAGGACCCAAGGAGCTAAAGGGGTTTGCAGCCCCATAGGAGGAACAACAATATGAACTAACCAGCACCCTCAGAGCTCCCTGTGATTAAACCACCAAACAAAGAGTACACATGGTGGGACTCATGGCTCTAGCTGCATATGTAGCAGAGGATGGCCTAGTCAGTCATCAATGGTAGGAGAGGTCCTTTGTTGTGTGAAGGTTCTATGCCCCAGTATAGGGAAATACCTGGGCCAGGAAGCTGAAGTGGGTGGGTTGGGGAGCAGGGGGAGTGGGGAGAGGATAGGGGATTTTTGGAGGGGAAACTAGGAAAGGGGATAACATTTAAAATGTAAGTAAAGAAAATTTCTAATTTAAAGAGAGAGAGAGAGACATGTTGAGGCTTAAGATGGCTGAATCTGGCTTAGGTTGGGAATAACAATTAGTATCACTTCCAAGTTGTGCACATGTTACATTTGCTCCCCTTGGGGTTCTCTGGAGAAAATGCTCTTGGTTGTCACATAAATTACGTTGTGATATTGACATCAGAAAAGGGCTGAGGACCTCTCCACCTACTTAGAGTAGGAAGATCACAATAAGGATGAACTGAGTTAGTTCATATCCTTCCCTGGATAATGGGTTGTAACATGGAAGTGTAAGCCAAATAAACCCTTTTGGTTAAAATGTTTTATCACAGCAACAGAATGAAACTGGAACAGAACTTGATTCCAGGAGAAGTGGGACACTACTGTGTTGAACATGACATCTTGCTTTATGGAGGGATTGCATATGTGCTTGGAACTTTGAGCTGGAAGAGTCATTGAGTGGTCCAAGCTTTGTGGTGTATTCTAGTGGGTGCTTGGAAGACAGTAATACAAAGATAAATGTGGACTGTGGAGTCCTGACTCATGAAGTTGAAACAAGAACTTAAATAAAAACATAAATACAGGATGCTTCGGTGACATTTTGAATTGGGAATCACTGTTTGCTAATCACTTGGGGCTGAAAATCATCTGTGATTAATAAGACATTACTTCCATTCAGTGAAAATTTCTTTGCTTTATTATAATTTTTTTGGTTTTATTGATTTTTGAAATTTTATTTTAATTGCAAATTTCTCCCTTCCCTTTCCTACTCCCCAAAAGCCTCTAATGTATCACTCAGTGCTCTCCTTCAGATTAATGGCCTCTTTTTTCATCAATTTTTATTGCATTCATTCTATGTATATGTTTGCATATACATCAATATTCCCAAATAGAACCTTTTGATCATATGGAGGACCTATATGTTACTTGAATGCATGTTTTCAGGGATGACAAGTTGGCACTGGACAACCAATTGGTAAGCTTTTCCCTGGAGGAGAGCCATCTCTTCTACTCCCAGCTTTATTTAGTTGTCTACAGTTCTTTTTGTATGGTCATGGGTTCTTTCCTACTTAGTTTGACATATTCCTTGGTGTCCACCATGTTCAGCTCACAGTTGGCGGTCATGTTGATGGGACTTTATGGGTGTAGCCTATAATTTTACTATCAGACACAATTTCAGAGAAAAACCTCCCTGGTCCTCTGGCTTCTACAATATTTCTGCCCTCTCTTCCTGAGATTTAGGATTGGGAATGTTTTGTAGATGTATCCATCAGGACAGGGCTTTACAACTTTACATATTGATTGTTGTTTTTTTTTTTAAAGTGGTCTTCATATGTTTCAAAGAGAAGTTTCCTTAATGAGGGCTGAACACTAACCCTATCTATGAGTATGAGCATAAATTTTTATAGACTATTGTTAGGGATTATGCTGCAAATCAAAACAACCCTGAGGTTCCACTTCACTCCAGTCAGAATGGCTCAGATCAAAAACTCAGGTGACAGCAGATGCTGGCGAGGATGTGGAGAAAGGGGAACACTCCTCCATTGTTGGTGGGATTGCAGGCTTGTACAACCACTCTGGAAATCAGTCTGGCTGTTCCTCAGAAAATTGGACATAGTACTACCTGAGGATCCAGAATTACCTCCCCTGGGCATATATCCAGAAGATGCCCCAACTGGTAAGAAGGACACATGCTCCACTATGTTCATAGCAGCCTTGTTTTAAATAGCCAGAAGCTGGAAAGAACCCAGATGCCCCTCAAGAGAGGAATGGATACAGAAAATGTGGTACATTTACACAATGGAATACTACTCAGCTATTTAAAAAAATGAATTTATGAAATTCCTAGGCAAATGGATGGACCTTAAGGGTATCATCCTGAGTGAGGTAACCCAATCACAAAGGAATTCGCACAATATGTACTCACTGATAAGTGGATATTAGCCCAGAAACTTAGGATACCCAAGATATAAGATACAACTTGCCAAACTCATGAAATTCAAGAAGAACGAAGACCAAAGTGTGGACACTTTACCCTTTCTTAGAAATGGGAACAAAACACCCATGGAAGGAGTTACAGAGACAAAATTTGGAGCTGTGAGGAAATGATTGACCATCTAGTGATTGCCATATCCAGGGATCCATCCCATAATCAGCTTCCAAATGCTGACACCATTGCATACACTAGCAAGATTTTGCTGAAAGGACCCAGATATAGCTCTCTCTTGTGAGACTATGCCGGGGCCTAGCAAACACAGAAGTGGATGATCACAGTCAGCTATTGGATGGGTCACACGTCCCCCAATGGAGGAGCTAGAGAAATTACCCAAGGAGCTAAAGGGAACTGCAACCCTATAGGTGGAACAACAATATGAACTAACCAGTACCCTGGAGCTCTTGTCTCTAGCTGCATATGTATCAAAAGATGGCCTAGTCTGCCATCACTGCAAAGAGAGGCCCATTGGACTTGCAAACTTTATATGCCCCAGTACAGGGGAACGCCAGGGCCAAAAAGGGGGAGTGGGTGGGTAGGGGATTAGGGGGGTGGGTATAGGGGACCTTTGGGATAGCATTGAAAATATAAACGAGGAAAATACCTAAACAAACAAACAAACAAACAAACAAAAAAGAAACTCCAAATGCCTTCAAGAGTCATTGCTTACTTAGGAAATAAACTTGATAAAAGTTTTCACCAATTGAAAAAATTCTCACACTTTCTGTGATCTTACTGGTGATGTTGCACAAATGAGAAGAAGGATTATTAAGCTATGGAGAGAAAATTAAAGAGTATAAAGCAAGAAGACTATAGACCAAAACAGAGGCATTGCAGCAGATTAGAAATTATCCTTTTATTTATTTTATTTTTTATTTTTCCCAATTTTTATTAGATATTTACTTCATTTACATTTCAAATGCTATCCTGAAAGTCCCCTATACCCTCCCCACTCCCTTACCACTCACTCCCACTTCTTGGCCCTGGTGATTCTCCTGTACTGAGGCATATAGGGTTTGCACAACCAATGGGCCTCTCTTTCCACTGATGGCCAACTAGGCCATCTTCTGATACATATGCAGCTAGAGACACTAGCTCTGGAGGGTACTGGTTAGTTCATATTGTTGTTCCACCTATAGGGTTGCAGATCCCTTTAGCTCCTTGGGTACTTTCTCTAGCGCCTCCATTGAGATAAGAATGGATCAATTTGTAATCTTCTACATGATAAGTGTCAGTTGTGCCAGTACCATTTGTTGAAAATGCTGTCTTTTTTCCACTGGATGGTTTTAGCTCCCTTGTCAAACATCAAGTGACCATAGGTGTGTGGGTTCACTTCTGGGTCTTCAATTCTATTCCATTGGTCTAGCTACCTGTTGCTATACCAGTACCTTGCACTTTTTATCACAATTGCTCTGTAGTACAGCTTTAGGTCAGGCATGGTGTTTCCACCAGAGGTTCTTTTATCATTGAGAAGAGTTTTTGCTATCCTTGGGATTTTGTTATTCCAGATGAATTTGCAAATTTCCCTTTCTAATTTGTTGAAGAATTGAGTTGGAATTTTGATGGGGATTGCATTGAATCTGTAGATTGCTTTAGGCAAGATAGCCATTTTTACCATATTGATCCTGTCAGTCCATGAGAAAAGTATTTACCTGTCTTGAGGGAATTTTGCTGTAATTTTTTCATAATAAATAAATGGACATGCATTTCTTTTTATCTCTTCTGTTTCATCACGTATTTAACAAGATGAATCCACTGTACTAGTTACTTCTCTCACTGCTGTGACAAAATGAGAAGGAATATTTTGCTTTACTATTTGAAGTTACTTTCATTTCTGTCAGAGAAGGCCCTGCAGCAGGGGGCAGGTTTCAGCTTGGTGCATTAATTACATCCTCCCTTAGGGAGCAGAGTGGTGACCACTGTTGCTCAGCTTGCTTTCTCCTTTTTATTCAAGTCTGAACCCCAGCCCATGAGATGATTCCACCCAAATTCAGGGTAGATCTTTCCACGTTAGTTAACCTAGTCTAGACACTCATTTACAGAAATTCACAGAGGCATATTTCCTTAGTTATTATAAAGTCAGTCAAGTAGATGATGATTAATTATTATACCATCAAGTCCTATAAGTATGGAAAGGACACTGATAGACCCAGTCAATGGGGAGCACTATCTGGCAATAGGGGCTTAACTCTAGTGAAGGCTGTGGTCAGAAAGGCTTTTTCAGAATATCAATATGTATGCTAGGACTCTTTTAGTAGCCTTTCTTTACTCCTTAATTCTCTTGCCAGCTTACATGACACTCTAGACTCTAACCGTGTCATACCATTTAAATGTTCACAGTATTTGTGTAAATGGCTAGACAGTTTACCAGTAGGTGAGTGGGAGTCTCCGTAGACAACTAAAAGAGACATTTGGAAAAGACACTGGGGTCCACATAATTGAAATATAAAAGAATTTGGACTGTATCATCTGTAAGAAGGTAAACTATTTTACTATAAATGTATTGATGATTCAAAAAAGTGTGAGCATCTGAAGACTGGGGATGATTCTAAAAGTTGTGCTTTTGTAAAAAGAAATGTTCATCTATCTCTACATTAGTAAAAGTAATAGTGTAGATATGAGCTTTTCTTTTCTACTTTCCTCACTTCCTGCTTAAGTGAAACTTCCCACAGGAAGAAGAGTTTGGGAGTCTGACATCTATTCAGATAAAGATGGCCACTGGCAGGTGCTACCAAGAAGGTTGTTCATCTTCATCAGTCAACTCTTGCTCTGTGTGTATCTTCTTTCAAAGCTTTCCATAGTCTGTGTTACTTTCCCTCATCCCAGAAGACCAAGGTCTACATGTTAGTCAACTTGAGCTGTGTGTATGGCTCAGTACAGAGCTCTTCCCTGGGAAACCGAGACCCTGGATGTGGCTCTGAGTACCACAGGAAAAGGTAGAACAATTATTTTGTTCCTTGAAAATTTAGTACTTGCATGCCTTAGAGATGTAATATAATTTGGATACTCTTACTGTTTTCTGTTTACTGTACATTTAATTCATAGATAAAAATGACTAAAAAAAAAAAAACAGAGGGAAATGGATAAACTGAGAAGTTCCTATACCACAAACTAACTGGGAGCCACTCCATGGTGTTGAATAAAAATATTCATACATACATATGAGATAATATAGTGAAAGTGTTGTGATCATCTCAAATTCATTATTATTTGTGGTGTTAAAACTATACCTTAAATTATATACTATAATATTTTGAATTTTCTGGATTGGTTATTATATCTGTGTTTAGCTTTTTTTTAATTAGGTATTTTCTTCATTTACATTTCCAATGCTATCCCAATGTGTTTAGTTTTATAATATTCATTAAAATTAACTTTGGTTGAATGCTATGGCAGTGTGTTTGATTAACTTAACTCTTCTCTTGTACTTTTTTTATATTTAGCCAATGTGCTGAATTAAAAAAAAATGACTCAAAGGATTATAAGTTACTAATGGTATTGACAATATATTCTGACCTGAATGTATTCTGTTGTAATGTGAATGGGAATGGCTCCCATATGCTCATTGTTTCAATACTTGAACTCTAGTTGGTGGAACTATTTAGGAAGTATTAGGAGGTGTGCCTTGTTGAAGGGGGTATGTCACAGGGACGGATTTGAGGCTTGAAAAGATGTGTGCTATTTCACCATTTCAAACTACTTCTCTTTACCTCCTGCTTGTAATTTAAGATGTGAACTTTTGGATGTTCATGCTACCATGCTTTTGCTCTGCCATCATAGATTCTTACGTGCTGAAATGTTAAGTCCAGTTAAATGCTTTATTTTATAAGTTGCCTTGGTCGTGGTATTTTATCACAACAATAAAAATGTAACTAATACAGCTGTATACAGCGAGTGACACAAAACACTTTCTGAAGACCTTAGTGATCTTCCTGGCAAGTGACCTCTTAAAATTCTAATTAAAAATCAAGATGTATTGATCAAAAATATCAATTATTGTGATAATTTTAACTTGTAATGATTTGTGTGTTGCTGAAGCAGCATGTAAATATAGGAAAAGATTCAAGGGGTATAAGAAAGAGAAAGAGTCCTCTCTTGCCATCACCCTTCTCAGACCTAACATAATTTTTATGTCTCCAGTATTTTTCTTACTATGTCAAATATTTCAGCATAGTTGATAGGAGATTGGCCTACAGTGAAACTATACACAGAAATCACACTTTTTCCTGAAATACCATATCAACACTATTAAGATGGCCAGTGAACCATACTTAATATCTTATCTAAACATCTATTTTAGTAGCATTGTGTGGCCTTTGTTTAGCAAACGTATATTGATATTTTTATATATTTCTATCTTAATTGGGTTTCTTCCTTATACTTAAGGCTTCCAAGTGCTTTCATAAATAATCTTATAACTTAATTCCTAACAATTTGTTTCATAGGAAGTGAGTACACCAAGATATTTTTGTTCTCCCCCCTTGACTTTAGTTAAAGATTAGCTAATTCAAGTAATGTATCCCCAAAGCCCCAAGATTCCTTATATAGCTTATACTCACGAACTTAGTTATCCATTTCTCTCTCAAAGCCTACACTTGATTCTTCTCCTTATCAAAATGCTTACTGATTTTGTTTCACTTTGACTGCTAAATGTGAATAAAGCTTGCTGTGGCTCTGAGACAAAGCTCTTCCATTTTTTCCAATGACATGGAACTGTGTTCCCCAATGTCAATGACATTGCTTCACACTAGTGAATGCCAGTCTTCAAAGATGGATCAAAGCAAAACAAAGCAGAGAACAAGCCCAGACATGGCAGTGTGCAACTATAGTCCCCATACTTGGGGAACTGAGGCAGGATGACCACATGTTTGGGGCTAACCAGAGTTACATAGTGTATACCAGGGTACTTAAGGATACTAAGCAAGTTCAAGGCCAGTCTGGCATATATAGAAAGTTTAAGACTAGCCTGGGATATTTAGTGTCTTAGGATTTTATTGCTGTGAAGAAACACCATGACAACAACAACTCTTACAAAAACCATGGCATTGGCTTATAGTTTCAGAGGTTTAGTCCATTATTGTCATGGCAGGGAACATGGCCGAGTGCAGCCTGGCACGGTACTGGAGAAGGAGCTGAGAGTTCTACATCCTTGATCCAAAAGTAACAGAAGGATACTGTGTATATCTTGAACATAGGAGACCTCAAAGGCCACCCCCACAGTGACACACTTCCTCCAATAAGGCCATACCTCCTAATAATGCCACTCCCTATGGGCCAAGCATTCAACCACATGAGTGGGTTCATGTGGGCTATGCCTATTCAAACTACCACACTTAGCTAGGGGTTATCCTTTGGTTTTTTTCTCAGCATTAAAGAATGAACTCAGAGCCTCACCCATACTAGGCATCCCTCTACCAGTGAGTTACAAACTCAGCACACAGGCTCTATCTTGAAGAAACAAAACCAACCTACCAAATGAAGCCAAATATAGAACAAGATAAATAAAACATATCCCAACATCCCAGCTGCAGTTTTTCTGAATAGAAGCATCTAATAAGAAGAGAACCACAACAAAGATAGATGAAGAACAATAGAGGGTAGAAATGTCCTTTTAGATTTGCTCATTACTTCCATTTTGTTATTTTAAGATACTTTTAAAGGTGACTTAGTGACGTTTTTATATGTTTATTGGTATAACATCTTATTTTCTATTCATTTTTATTGTATAACAGAAAATAATTCCAAACTATCATCTTTCACTCATAGTATAATTATGGAACAACAATTTGTCTTGACCTCCAGAATTTCACTTCTGGCCTTCTCAGGATTGGGCAGTAGGCAAGTCCTGACATCTCACAGAGGGGTACCTCTAGTTTCCAGCCCTGCTGTGGGTTAGGTTCTGATGGTCTTAGGTCACAAAGGCTGTTGCTAAGTACCAGACAGAGAAAGACTCAGCTGCTACTCTGGAGTCTGTGTTGTGTGGAGAAGAGCAGTAAGACTGCCAATGGCAGGATATCAGCTCTGGTCACCGTGGAACCCCCTGGATGAGAGTTTGCAATGGCTGCGGCACACAACACCTATCTTTCCCCCCAGACACCCTTTTATGGTCTTACCTTGCTTCCCACGGTCCTCCTCTGATCTTGAAGTACAACAATGCTTTCGTGAAGTTGCTGTAATCTTGGAGACCCCAAGGATGGAAGCTGTAAAGGGCTCAGAGTTATCTGGCTACCTACCTCAGCCACAGAAAGGAACAGCAGCCAAGAACAAACAAATGATTAAGAAGCCCCAGCCCATCCGTCTCATTGGATTGGATTCAGTCTTTGGCAGGGTTATTACAGTCCAGCCACCCAAGTGGACTGGAACCTTCAGAGTTTCTGAGTCATCAGCCTTCAGCAAAATTATCAGCAAAGAGCAACAGTGGCCCACTGGACTCAAGGAGCCACAGATTGAGATGACAGTAGCCATGTGTAAACAGATGCTACGCTCGATTCTTCTGCTGTATACGATATACAAGAAGTGCACGTTTGCCCTGCAACACTCCCAGTAAAGGGTTTCCATCCAACCCCAGTACTTCACACCATACTCTATGGTATGTATTGGAGCTTACAAAAACCTGTCCATGAAAGTCAAACTATAACCTCATATTTGATACTTTGCCCTTTTTGTCAAGTTATAATAGCCTAGAAGTTCCTCTCCTTTTCTCTTCAAAAGCAGGGCCAATGAGACTGAGCAAGGAAGAACAACTGAAAACTGAATGGACATTTAAAAGTTAGACTCCCATTCATCTACATGCTCATATGGTACTGAAGACTTAGACAAACCACAGAAGCCAGCCAGTCCAGTGTGAACACACTCAAGCCCCAAAGATAACTGAAGAGCTCAGAGGAGGAAAGGGACTTTATATATATATATATCAACATGTATGGATTTTCTGAGTACCAAAAGATGAAGCAATCAAAAGTCAAAATCTTTGTGTGGGTTAAGGACTAATTTGAGAACAGCTGTCCATCATCAAACTAATTATGACCACAGCAACCTAACTATAGGACTCTAATATCAATGTGGGTAAATGTTAAAAAATATAAAGTAATCCTTACAGCCTGACAAGAATGAAACTGATAGAAGTTTTGAGACTGGACATTTTGTTGGAAAACATGAGAGTCCCCCATATTCATTTCTGGTATTCTAGTTCCAATAAACCACCATTGTTTTATGAGGAGTTTACGGTTTCTCATTTCAAACTGTAATTTAGTTCTAAAAGCAGAATTCTTAAACAATGTATCAAAAAAGTAGTTTCATCCTATTGTAACTGGGTTCTGTAAAAATTGTGAGTTTAAATATTGTCCTGTAGATGTTCCATGTTCTCTGATTGGAAAGCTCCTAGCTCCAAATGTTCAGATGTGAGTACTTAGCCTGTAGTAACTATAGAAACTAGGAAAGTAAAATGGGACCATAGCCAGGATAGGGGTATGGGAGCAATAGAGAGGGGGACAGCAAGGTGTAAATTATCTGATCACAGAAATGGGGAAGAGGGATTCCTTAGGGAATGAGAGGGAGGTAAATACAGCAGAAAGTGGAAAGAAGGAAACGGGGATGGTAGGATACAATGATATGATAGAAAAAATGGGAGGTGTCTTCATATGGAGAGTGAGGGAGGTAAATACAGAAGAAGAATGGAGGAGGAAAAGGGAAATAGCAGGAGACAAGTGATCTGGTTAAGGTGCAGGCTTGTTAGGAAAGGGAGGTAAATACAGAAAGAGAAAAGGAGATAAAATAATATAAATGACTGAAAAGGCAGGAAGAAATCACACTATTAACTACCTAAAAATCCCTATAACATAGGTATATATAAGTATACATGCATAGTTTTAATGAACTGTTCTTATCTGAGCTGATGGTGCTTCTTCAAAGAGTCGAAGACTACCTAACAAAAACCCCCCATACCAGATATGGGAAGCCCTCTTTGAGTTCTTGGTCAGGGCTCCCTAAGAAACTCAACAAAATATAGCCTATTGCTGTTATCTTTAGTTAATTACCACAGGCATAAGGTAAGTCTCTATTGCTGAAGACAGCATGCACTTCAGAAACTGGCTCCAGAGATCCATTAAGTAGAACTGACCTGAATTTACTCTTCCTGAGGACTAAAAGTTGCCATGCAAGCTCCCAAAGAAGAGAGGCAACAAGCAGTCCCATCCAGCTATAACACCTAGGAATCAAGTCGTGGTGTCTCCAACCACAATGGACTTAAACCTCTCACATCAATCCTTAACTAAGAAAGTGCCCTAAAGGCTTAACTAGAGCTTTATCTTATAGGGTATTTTTCTTGAGACTCCCTCCTCTCTGATGATTTTGACTTGTTTTGTTGATATAAAACTAGTCAGTAAAACTGACATCTTGTTCATCTAGCACACAAACACATCACTTCTCAGGTAGAACTTTTCCTTTCTCATTTATTCCCAAAATGGCATGTTAATATTCATATCACAATATAAAATAAAAAATTAAAAGCCCCACAGTCCTTACAAATTCAAACACCAGACTTTTAAAAATATCTAATCTCTTTTAAAAACCCACAATCTCCTTTAAAATTGCAAAGGCATTCCTCTGTAGTCTCCTGTAAAAATCAAAATTAAATGAAAATTTTTCACTTCAAGAGGGAAAAACCAGGGCATGGTTATAATCTGAACAAAGCAATATCAAACTCCAGCCATAAAAATAGCTCATTGTTCAATGTCTGGGATTTAATCATGATTTTGTGGGTTCCCCTAAAGAGCTAGGTCGCTTCTCTGGCTCTGTCCCCTACAGCATACACAGCCTGTCTTCTTCTTCTTCTTCTTCTTCTTCTTCTTCTTCTTCTTCTTCTTCTTCTTTTTTAATTAGGTATTTTTTTAATTTACATTTCAAATGCTATCCCAAAAGTCCCCCATACTCTCCCCCCCTCCACTCCCCACCCACTCCCACTTCTTGACTCTGGCATTCCCCTGTACTGGGGCATATAAAGTTTGCAAGATCAAGGAGCCTCTATTCCCAATGATGGCCGACTAGGTCATCTTCTGATACATATGCAGCTAGAGACACGAGCTCTGGGGGTACTGGTTAGTTCATATTGTTGTTCCACCTATAGGGTTGCAGACCCCTTCAGCTCCTTGGGTGCTTTCTCTAGCTCCTCCATTGGAGGCTCTGTGTTCCATTAAAGAGCTGACTGTGAGCATCCCCTTATGTGTTTGCCAGGCACCAGCATAGCCTCACAAGAGACAGCTAGCTATATCAGGGTTCTTTCAGCAAAATCTTTTTTTTTCCATTTTTATTAGGTATTTAGCTCATTTACATTTCCAATGCTATACCAAAAGTCCCCCATACCCCCCCACTCCCCTACCCACCCACTCCCCCTTTTTGGCCCTGGCATTCCCCTGTACTGGGGCAAATAAAGTTTGCAAGTCCAATGGGCCTCTCTTTGCAGTGCTGACCGACTAGGCCATCTTTTGATACATATGCAGCTAGAGACAAGAGCTCCGGGGTACTGCTTAGTTCATATTGTTGTTCCACCTATAGGGTTGCAGTTCCCTTTAGTTCCTTGGGTGCTTTCTCTAGTTCCTCCATTGGGGGCCCTGTGGTCCATTCAATAGCTGACTGTGAGCATCCACTTCTGTGTTTGCTAGGCCCTGGCATAGTCTCACAAGAGACAGCTATATCTGGGTCATTTCAGCAAAATCTTGCAAGTGTATACAATGGTGTCAGCGTTTGGAAGCTGATCATGGGATGGATCTCTGGATATGGCAATCACTAGATGGTCCATCCTTTCATCACACTTCCAGATTTTGTCTCTGTAACTCCTTCCATGGGTGTTTTGTTTCCTATTCTAAGAAGGGGCAAATTGTCCACACTTTGGTCTTCGTTCTCTTGAGTTTAATGTTTTTAGCAAATTATATCTTATATCTTGGGTATCCTAAGTTTCTGGGCTAATATCCACTTATCAGTGAGTACATATTGTGAGAGTTCCTTTGTGATTGGGTTACCTCACTCAGGATGATGCCCTCCAGGTCCATCCATTTGGCTAGGAATTTCATAAATTCATTCTTTTTAATAGCTGAATAGTACTCCATTGTGTAAATGTACCACATTTTCTGTATCCATTCCTCTCTTGAGGGGCATCTGGGTTCTTTCCAGCTTCTGGCTATTATAAATAAGGCTGCTATGAACATAGTGGAGCATGTGTCCTTCTTATCGGTTGGGGCATGTTCTGGATATATGCCCAGAAGAGGTATTGCTGGATCTTCCGGTAGTACTATGTCCAATTTTCTGAGGAACCGCCAGACTGATTTCCAGACTGGTTGTACAAGCTTGCAATCCCACCAACAATGGAGGAGTGTTCCCCTTTCTCCACATCCTTGCCAGCATCTGCTGTCACCTGAATTTTTCATCTTAGCCATTCTGACTGGTGTGAGGTGGAATCTCAGGGTTGTTTTGATTTGCATTTCCCTGATGATTAAAGATGTTGAACATTTTTTCAGGTGCTTCTCTGCCATTCGGTATTCCTCGGGTGAGAAATCTTTGTTCAGTTCTGAGCCCCATTTTTTAATGGGGTTATTTGATTTTATGGAGTCTACCTTCTTGAGTTCTTTATATATATTGGATATTAGTCCCCTGTCTGATTTGGGATAGGTAAAGATCCTTTCCCAATCTGTTGGTGGTCTTTTTGTCTTATTGACGGTGTCTTTTGCCTTGCAGAAACTTTGCAATTTTATGAGGTCCCATTTATCGATTCTCGATCTTACAGCACAAGCCATTGCTGTTCTATTCAGGAATTTTTCCCCTGTACCCATATCTTCGAGGCTTTTCCCTACTTTCTCCTCTATAAGTTTCAGTGTCTCTGGTTTTATGTGGAGATCCTTAATCCACTTAGATTTGACCTTAGTACAAGGAGATAGTACTGGATCAATTCGAAATCTTCTACATGATAATAGCCAGTTGTGCCAGCACCATTTGTTGAAAATGCTGTCTTTTTTCCACTGGATGGTTTTATCTCCCTTGTCAAAGATCAAGTGACCATAGGTGTGTGGGTTCATCTCTGGGTCTTCAATTCTGTTCCATTGGTCTACTTGTCTGTCATTATACCAGTACCATGCAGTTTTTATCACAATTGCTCTGTAGTACATCTTTAGGTCGGGCATGGTGATTCTACCAGAGATTCTTTTATCCTTGAGAAGAGTTTTTGCTATCCTAGGTTTTTTGTTATTCCAGATGAATCTGCCGATTGCCCTTTCTAATTCGTTGAAGAATTGAGTTGGAATTTTGATGGGGATTGCATTGAATCTATAGATTGCTTTTGGCAAGATAGCCATTTTTACTATATTGATCCTGCCGATCCATGAGCATGGGAGATCTTTCCATCTTCTGAGATCTTCTTTAATTTCTTTCTTCAGAGACTTGAAGTTCTTGTCGTAGAGATCTTTCACTTCCTTAGTTAGAGTCACGCCTAGGTATTTTATATTATTTGTGGCTATTGAGAAGGGTGTTGTTTCCCTAATTTCTTTCTCAGCCTGTTTGTCCTTTGTGTAGAGAAAGGCCATTGACTTGTTTGAGTTAATTTTATATCCAGCTAATTCAACGAAGCTGTTTATCAGGCTTAGGAGTTCTCTGGTGGAATTTTTAGGGTCACTTATATATACGATCATATCATCTGCAAAAAGTGATAATTTGACTTCTTCCTTTCCAATTTGTATCCCCTTGATCTCCTTTTGTTGTCTAATTGCTCTGGCTAGGACTTCAAGGACAATGTTGAATAGGTAGGTAGAGAGTGGACAGCCTTGTCTGGTCCCTGATTTTAGTGGGATTGCTTCAAGCTTCTCACCATTTACTTTGATGCTGGCTACTGGTTTGCTGTAGATTGCTTTTATCATGTTTAGTTATGGGCCTTGAATTCCTGATCTTTCCAAGACTTTTATCATGAATGGGTGTTGGATTTTGTCAAATGGTTTCTCAGCATCTAACGAGATGATCATGTGGTTTTTTGTCTTTGAGTTTGTTTATATACTGGATTACGTTGATGGATTTCTGTATATTGAACCATCCCTGCATCCCTGGGATGAAACCTACTTGGTCAGGATGGATGATTGTTTTGATGTGTTCTTGGATGGTTTAGGTATGAGAGTAATTGTGGCTTCATAGAATGAATTGGGTAGAGTGCCTTCTGTTTCTATTTTGTCGAATAGTTTGAGAAGAACTGGAATTAGATCTTTTTTGAAGGTTCGAAAGAACTCTGCACTAAACCCATCTGGTCCCGGGCTTTTTTGTTTTTGGTTGGGAGACTATTAATGACTGCTTCTATTTCTTTAGGGGATATAGGACTGTTGATATCATTAACCTGATCTTGATTTAGCTTTGGTACCTGGTATCTGTCTAGAAACTTGTCCATTTCATCCAGGTTCTCCAGTTTTGTTGAGTATACCTTTTGTAGAAGGATCTGATGGTGTTTTGGATTTCTTCAGGATCTGTTGTTATGTCTCCCTTTTCATTTCTGATTTTGTTAATTAGAATGCTTTCCCTGTGCCCTCTAGTGAGTCTGGCTAATGGTTTGTCTATCTTGTTGATTTTCTCCAAGAACCAGCTCCTCAATTGGTTGATTCTCTGAATAGTTCTTCTTGTTTCCACTTGGTTGATTTCGCCCCTGAGTTTGATTATTTCCTGCCCTCTACTCCTCTTGGGTGAATTTGCTTCCTTTTCTTCTAGAGCTTTTAGGTGTGTTGTCAAGCTGCTAATGTATGCTCTCTCTAGTTTCTTTTTGGAGGCACTCAGAGCTATGAGTTTTCCTCTTAGAAATGCTTTCATTGTGTCCCATAAGTTTGGGTATGAAGTGGCTTCATTTTCATTGAACTCTAAGAAGTCCTTAATTTCTTTCTTTATTCCTTCCTTGACCAAGGTATCATTGAGAAGAGTGTTGTTCAGTTTCCACGTGAATGTTGGATTTCTGTTATTTATTTTGTTATTGAAGATCAGCCTTAGTGCATAGTGATCTGATAGGATACATGGGACAATTTCAATATTTTTGAATCTGTTGAGGCCTGTTTTGTGACCTATTATGTGGTCAATTTTGGAGAAGGTACCATGAGGTGCTGAGAAGAAGGTATATCCTTTTGTTTTAGGATAAAATATTCTGTAGATATCTGTTAGATCCATTTGTTTCATCACTTCTGTCAGTTTCAGTGTGTCCCTGTTTAGTTTCTTTTTCCATGATCTGTCCATTGGTGAAATTGGTGTGTTGAAGTCTCCCACTATTATTGTGTGAGGTGCAATGTGTGCTTTGAGCTTTACTAAAGTTTCTTTAATGAATGTGGCTGCCCTTGCATTTGGAGCATAGATATTCAGAATTGAGAGTTCCTCTTGGAGGATTTTACCTTTGATGAGAATGAAGTGCCCCTCCTTGTCTTTTTTGATGACTTTGGGTTGGAAGTCAATCTTATCAGATATTAGGATGGCTACTCCAGCTTGTTTCTTCATACCATTTGCTTGGAAAATTGTTTTCCAGCCTTTCATTCTGAGGTAGTGTCTATCTTTTTCTCTGAGATGACTTTCCTGTAAGCAGCAAAATGTTGGGTCTTGTTTGTGTAGCCAGTTTGTTAGTCTATGTCTTTTTATTGGGGAGTTGAAACCATTGATGTTAAGAGATATTAAGGAAAAGTAATTGTTGCTTCCTGTTATTTTTGTTGTTAAAGTTGGCATTCTGTTCTTGTGGCTGTCTTCTTTTAGGTTTGTTGAGGGATTACCTTCTTGTTTTTTCTAGGGCATGGTTCCCGTTCTTGTATTGTATTTTTTCTGTTATTATCCTTTGAAGGGCTGGATTCGTGGAGAGATAATGTGTGAATTTGGTTTTGTCGTGGAATACTTTGGTTTATCCATCTATGGTAATTGAGAGTTTGGCTGGGTATAGTAGCCTGGGCTGGAATTTGTGATCTCTTAGTGTCTGTATAACATCTGTCTAGGCTCTTCTGGCTTTCATCGTCTCTGGTGAAAAATCTGGTGTAATTCTGATAGGCTTGCCTTTATATGTTACTTGACCTATTTCCCTTACTGCTTTTAGTATTCTATCTTTATTTAGTGCATTTGATGTTCTGATTATTATGTGTCGGGAGGAATTTTTTTTCTGGTCTAGTCTATTTGGAGTTC
Source organism: Mus musculus (assembly GCF_000001635.26). NCBI lineage: Eukaryota > Metazoa > Chordata > Mammalia > Rodentia > Muridae > Mus > Mus musculus. The sequence continues at coordinate 167,438,372 of NC_000086.7, read as the reverse complement.
TGTAGGCTTCTTGTATGTTCATGGGCATCTCTTTCTTTAGATTTGGGAAGTTTTCTTCAATAATTTTGTTGAAGATGTTTGCTGGTCCTTTGAGTTGAAAATCTTCATTCTCATCCACTCCTATTATCCGTAGGTTTGGTCTTCTCATTGTGTCCTGGATTTCCTGGATGTTTTGAGTTAGGATCTTTTTGCATTTTCCATTTTCTTTGATTGTTGTGTCGATGTTCTCTATGGAATCTTCTGCACCTGAGATTCTCTCTTCCATCTCTTGTATTCTGTTGCTGATGCTCACATCTATGGTTCCAGATTTCTTTCCTAGGGTTTCTATCTCCAGCGTTGCCTCACTTTGGGTTTTCTTTATTGCGTTTACTTCCCTTTTTAGGTCTAGTATGGTTTTGTTCATTTCCATCATCTGTTTTGATGTGTTTTCCTGTTTTTCTATAAGGACTTCTACCTGTTTGGTTGTGTTTTCCTGTTTTTCTTTAAGGACTTGTAACTCTTTAGCAGTGTTCTCCTGTATTTCTTTAAGTGAGTTATTAAAGTCCTTTTTTATGTCCTCTACCATCATCATGAGACATGCTTTTAAATCCAGGTCTACCTTTTCAGGTGTGTTAGTTTGCCCTGGACTGGGCGAAGCGGGCCTTCTGGGTTCTGATGATCGTGAGTGGTCCTGGTTTCTGTTAGTAGGATTCTTACGTTTACCTTTCGCCATCTGGCAATCTCTGGAGTTAGTTGTTATAGTTGTCTTTGTTTAGAGATTGTTCCTCTGGTGAATTTGTTACCCTCTATCAGCAGACATGGGAAACTAGCTCTCTCCTCTGAGTTTCAGTGGTCAGGGCAGTCTCTGCAGGCAAGCTCTCCTCTTTCAGGGAAGGTGCACAGTTATCTGGTGTTTGAACCTCCTCCTGGCTGAAGATGAAGGCCCAAAACAGGATCTTTCCAAGAAGCTGTGTTGCTTTGGCCAGGAAGGTGGCCGGTTGTCTGGAGCCGAAAATGGCGCAGCCTCAGAAGGTCTCTGGCTCTCGCCTGTCCCAGAAACTGCTGGCCTCTGTATTCCACAACCTCACCCGTGCAGCCTGCCCTCCACGGAGTCCCGGAACCAAGGTGGCTCCCGCAGAGCCTGAGGCAGATACCTCTTGGGCCGGGCGGACCCCTGTGCTCTCACCAGGAAGGTGGCCAGTTGTCTGGAGCCGAAAATGGCGCCGCCTCCCATTTGGAGTTTCTTGTGGGGTAGATCTCTCTCTCTCTCTCTCTCTCTCTCTCTCTCTCTCTCTGTGTGTGTGTGTGTGTGTTTGTGTGTGTGTGTGTGTGTGTGTGTGTGTGTGTGTGTGTGTGTGCACGTGTGTGTGTGTTTTGACAACACTCATTGACAGGCTAGTTTGTGTGTTTCATTGTATAGTATACATTTTATGACTTACTTGATAAAAGCTCATATCAAAACATGGAGAAATAAATTCTTAAACAAGTCTATTTCTTACCGGAGAGAACTTATATTTTAAATAGCTGAAAATAAGAATTGAACCTTCTGATTCTCATTTTATATATTTGGATAAATGGAAGTGTTTTTCCACAGACTAACTTCTCTAACTTCAGATATTTCTAGTTGAATTTCTCTCTGCTAGTTTAAATCCTAAGTGCTGTGTGCATATCTGCACTAAGATAGAACCTTGGCCTTACTACCAAGTGAGTCAAGTCAGCAGGAAAAAGAAATATTCTTAGATGTGCTTCCTACACCAATACAGTAAGCAGTAACTCAAGTGTACACAGAAGTAATCATGAATCCTGTAACTACAGCCTACATGCCCAGGCTAAATATACTTGTTTCACTTCAACTCATAACTGTCCTTCTGCTATAGAAAATGAAGGCAGGAGTAACAGAAGAGATGTCAGGGTATACAGAGACTGCATTGCTAGTTGATGCATATGTTATTTGTAGTAATTTTTGAATAAACATCTATAGTCATTAAAATATGTTACTAAGGCCTTTGCAATGGGCTTGGAAGAGACTCATAGAAATCAGGGTGTCTGAGGCATGAACTTTTATACTTGAACAAGGGAAAAGTTAGCTTCATCTTTGGTCTACTGCTAGGATTCACATGCGTCTCCTGGAATTTATGTATTACAAACCTGAGGCATTCTTGAGGAAGGGCTTCACAGATGGGATTGTGTCATAAAAGTAGTGCCCTCGTGTGTGGATTGCTGATGGCTCAAAGGTAAATGTGTTGCTTCAGTAGTAATATTTTTATAGAAATTAGTCTGCCCATTTCCCCCTCCCTCTAGACCTTTTGTCTCATTCCATATGATACTGTAGCAAGAAGACTCTTGCTAAATTATGGTGCCTCAACCTTAGACTTCTTGGCCTTCAGACCTTCAGAAGCAAGTTGATATTTACTTCTTAAAGTAATTATTCTTGTGTCTTTTGTCTGAGCAGCACAAAACACTCAGACATGTCACATCTTGGAAGCCATATATTGCAACTTCAACAGTATTCTGTCAGTCACTTGCACAGACTGTGGTACAATGTTATACAAGTTATACAAAGCCATGATTGTAGGAGGCAAGGATCATTAGAGGCCATGTTGGAAGCTGAGTACCATACTGGATAATCTAAACCTCATGACTTTGTGAATGCTTTTCTTTTGCTACTATTACCTAAAATGTATCTTTTAAAATCAATTATCTTCTAAACTTAGAGATAATTGATCTGAAATTCTCCTGAAGCAAATTCTCTGAGGGATATTCTATGTAACATTAGAGAATAAGCAAAATATCAAAGACTAACTTTAATAGGCATTGCTAAGCAAGCAAAACTGAAGGAAAATGATACACTTATCTGTAGTAAAGCTTTGAAGCAAGGCTGAGACATGATACTAAGAAAGCTAGGAGAGATGTGGTTGAAAAGTGATGGGAGACTCCCTATGCTATGAAACATGGCCTAATTCATGTCCTGGTTAGTTACTGCACAGGTATTTGGTCTATAAAAAGTCACTGTTTTAGACATAGCTAATTGAGTCACTTTTATGTATGCGAGTTACAGAAATCATAGTTTAAAATTTAAAGTTAAATATGCTAGGAAAGGGCTTGTCGGCAGGTGGCCTGGACAGTTCAGTTAAGTGTTCTGGCTTTCCAAGGTTGTACCTTTTCCTCACAGCAGAATGCCTTCTGAAACATTTCAAAATTGCCACCAAGAACTCCTTAGGAGCAACTGAGCTTCCTGTTGTGAGAGAGGTAGTATGCAGAGGTCACTAGTTGACAGAGCCACATGAGAAATGAGCTTTCCAAAATGGGTCAATGGTGTGGTCATCAAAAGGGGAACTTCACTGTTTCACAATGTGATCACCCTATTAATACATTTTTATACAGACAAGCAAAGGAGTATCTCAGATGGGCAGTCTGGTAACATAGACTGTGTGCTCTGAGCCCCATGGCCCCATGTCAAATGGATTTCAGCATGTATTAACCTCTCAGCTGCTTCAGTGAGTTAAGTGAAAGTTCCTCTGGCGCAAGAAGCCTCCATGTAAAATTTCCTCAACATTCTTCCGCATGCACCCATCACATACACATGGAATTTCTCATAGACAGCAGTACACATGAGCAGTCCTTAGCTGGAAGAAAAACATTCTATAGAGACTAGAGAGACAGCTCAGTCCATTAATTGATTGATATATAAGAATGAAGACCTGAAGTCTATTCCTAGAACTCTTGTATAAAACTCAAGCATAATGGCATGTGTTTGTAATCCCAGTGCTGGGGTGGGGGTGGGGGCAATAGATCCCTGAAGCTCCATGGCTGGCCATCTTAGCAGAATTAGCAGTTGGTAGAGGAAGATATTTTGGCTTCAACATGTATATGCGTAGGCAAATGCAACAGACACACACACACACACACACACACACACACACACATGCACAAATACACACAACTAAAATATCTTGCAATCCTTAAGATGCCCCTCACATACCAACAAAAAAAATCAGACCCAAAATGTCCGAAGTTCTGAGGTTGAGAAGCCCATTACTCCAATTTCTCTATAAACCTGGAACACTTTTAGCACTAAGCTCAAAGTTTTGGCTTCCCTTTGTCATGTATACAACTAATAACAACGAACCAAGACTCTCTAATGAGCTCCAGACATGCCAAGGTTTCCAAGAAAACCATTTATGCCAATTATACATGCTTTTTCAAAATTTACATAGATATACATATTCTGTAGGCATCAAATATTCTGTGAGAAAACCCCCTCTCAATACTGCACCTGCTCGCTGCTTTAATGATGCAATTAAAAAGCCCATGGAGAGTTGCCCACAATCATGCTACAAATGAGATAACAGTTATGGCTGGCTAACCATTGCTGATCATTTTTGCCCTAGAGTATACTAAAACAAGTGACTTGTTTTACAAGGAGCATGTCTAAAGCTTTTTGCAGAGCCTTCCCAAACTTTCAGAAAAATGAGGATCACAGCATTCAGGAAGCAAAGATGAGCAAACCTCTGAGAGTTCAAGACCAGCCTAGTCTACAAATCTATTTCCAGGCTACCCAAGAGATACACAGTAAGGCACTGTCTCAGAAAACAAACAAATAAAATATATTACAGAAAATAATTACATAGATTTCATTAATGGATATATGAATGTTCTCTTTAAGGTCTTTGAACATGTTCATTGGAGCTATTTTGAAGTCCTTGTTTGTGCTTCAACTATATTACAACCTACTATAGTTAGGTTATTAGGTTCTAGTGGAAGATATATTATCCTGGCTATTGATTTTATGCTGGTATCTAAGCATCTGTGTTTGGAATGATTGTAATTTTAGGTGTTGGTATCTGGTCTTCTCTGTTGAGTGGTTGTTCTGTTCCTTTGATTCTGTTGCCTTCTTTCATTCTTAGGAGAATGACAGGGCTATGAGTTGCCCAAGAGAGTATTTCTGAGTCTCCACCAGATGTAGCCACTGTGGGTCCTGGGTTGAATGTGTTTCTAGGTATTGAGAACTGACAATAAAGGAATGGAGCTCAACTGGGGATGGGGGAAATAGAGAGGATCTATGGAAAGTAAGAAAGCTAAGCCTGCCCTGAGGAACTGTGGAGTGCAGAGCGAATGAAGGAAGAGGAGGAAGACAAGCTCCTACAGGGGCCTACTAAAGTGCTGAAGATGAAACAGGGGAATTGAAAATGGAAAGCAGGAAGGATAGTGAAGATCGCCTACCTGATTCCCAGGCTGGCACAGCCTTCAGGAACCCAGGTAGAGAGTACCTCCAAGTGTTATCTGAAAACATAGCAAAGTTACCCATGATCTGAAGTTGTCTTAGGGTTTCCATTTCTGTGAAGAGACACCACGACAAATGCAACATACAAAGAAAACATTTACTTGGGGGTGTCTTACAGTTTCAGAGGTTTAGTCCATTTTCTGTATGGTGGGATGCATGGTGGTATCCAGGGAGACATGGTGCTGGAGAAGGAGCTGAGAGTTCTACATCTTCATCCAAAGGTGGGAGAAGGGGACTAGGCTCCATACTGGTTGGAGCTTGAGCGCAGGAGACCTCAAAGCCCAACCCCCACAGTGACATACTTTCTCCAACAAGAGCATAGCTACTCCAACAAGGCCACACATCCTAATAGTGTCACTCCCCATGGACCAAGCATGAGTCTATGCAAGCCATACCTATTCAAACCACCACAGAGGGAAAACTATTTTTACATGCATGCTCTGAGCCAGCATTAGTAGTCTTATACCCACTCCAACTTGGCTGTGTGTATTAAAAAGGTAAATGTAAATACCTGGGCATATTAGGAAGTCCTACTCCTATGTGTCTGCTGGTCCTGGGACTACAAACATTAGAAACAAACTCGACCACTGTCTTCTCAGTGCTTTCATATGACCTCAAATATAGAGCCCATATCCTGGTTATTCCTCAAATGATTAATCATAAGTACTATATGACTCAGCAATTCCACTTGTACATAGACACAAGATAAACTAATACATATAATGATACAAATTTTAAACAGAAATGTTCATATAAACATTAATTATAGTAATAAAAAATGTGGAACAAACTGATGAAGGGATTTTTAAATGTGGTCATATTAGTGAAATTTCCACTATAATTTAACACACTAGATAATGAAGTTTAAAAGAAGAAAGGGTTGGCTCATAATGTTGATGGTTTCAATCTGTAGTTGGCTGGCCCTGTTGCTTTTCGTCTGCCTTGTATTTATTTAAATTCTGTTTTGCTTTGCAGAGTATCTGCCACTTATGCACATGTATTACTGGCCTTGATGACAATATGTAGCACATGACAAGCAACAAAACAATTGTCACTAAAAAAACAGACAACAAACAAAAACAGAAGAACTGCTTGAAATTCTATGGCTGTCATTATAAAACATGGATGAAACTGCAGTGGCATGTGTGTGTGTGTGTGTGTGTGTGTGTGTGTGTGTGTGTGTAAAGTTTCCAAATGAGATTGCTGCTGTTGAATGTTCTCTTGGACCCACTACTCTAGGAGTTGCTCCCAAGCCCCCCATAATCCATAATCTATGGACACTCCATAAGTGTCATGGACACTCCATAAGTGTCACAGTCTAACCACTTGTATATGGGACACCAGATGAACATCTTAGACTACTATAGAATCATCTGTCTTGCAAGAGTGCCCCATTATACTAAAAGTCATTTCCCCACATTATAAGGAGTCCTAAGTCCCCTACATGAAGCCTTGGTTTCTAACCTTCAATCTGGAGACTGATACTTGTGAGGAAACTAAAACATATTTGTTCTCAATTATTCTATTTATAAAACATTTGCCCTTGTAAGTCTCTGCAGGCCTTGTTCTGTATCCCAAGTGCTTTCCCAGGCTGTTCTGAGTGCCAGCCTCACTGGAAATTAATTATTGAGTAACACATTCCATGGAGCCAGACATGTGTTTTAATTATGTACTTATTACATAATTATATATATAATATATAAACTCACATATATGCGTACAACACACATACACACACACATATATATACATATACATATATATATGTATATATATGCATATATACATACACATGAACAACTAGAAATACCCTTAGTAAACAGCAAATAACACATACTCATTAAATGTTTACTGTTGAATGAATAAAAGTAATAAACCTTGAGCTCCAATAGCCCTTTAGGACATGATGTTATGTAAATCTGTTCATTTTAGCTGCTTTAAAGTATCATTAGGCTAGAATGCCCCCACCAAGTAGTGCTGGGAATGAAGGATTCATAATTCAGTGCTTAATATGACTCTCCAGAGAGCAATAGGTTTTTAGGTTGCTGAGCGCTAGATGTTTTCTGTTTTAGTTTTGTTTTTGTTTTTAATTTCAGATTTAATAATACATGGAATTATTTTTGGAGGTAAGTATGTTTACTGATGCTCTTTAGTGTGAGCTTTATTAAGAAGTGTTCCTAATGGGCCTTCCTTTTATGAAAAAACTGAACTTCTGTTGTTATAATAATTTTTACTAATGAAAAAAAAACATTCTGTAGTTAGGTGGTCGGTTTTTAGATTATACCACATGTCGTACTTAGACTTGCCTTGCTGTTGGTGAAATCATGAGTCCAAAGTTACAAAGTTGTCTCTTTGGGTTTTTGTTGTTGTTGCTATTTTGGTGAGACATCCCATGTACATGTACAAGAAAACAATTCCTATTTTACAGTTTTTATATAGTATACATTAATTAGATGTTGACATATACAAAGGCAGATGCTCACAGCCAACCATTGAACTGATCACTGGGTCCCTAATGGAGGAGTTAGAGAAAGGACTGAAGGAGCTGAAGGGATTTGCAACCCCATAGGAAGAACAACAATATCAACCAACAAGATCCCTCAGAGCTCCCAGGGTCTAAACCACCAACCAGGGAGTACACATGGAGGGACCCATGGCTCCAGCCACATATGTATCAAAGGATGGCCTTGACAGTCATCAATAGAAGAGGCCCTTGGTCCCATGAAGGCTAGATGCCCCAGTGTAGGGGAATGTGATGGAGGGGAAGCAGGAGTGGGTGGGTTGGTGGGGGTACACCCTCATAGAAGCAGGAGGAGGGGGGATGGAATAGGGTGTTTCTGGGGGGAATCAGGAAAGGGGATAACATTTGAAATGTAAATAAATAAAATATCCAATAAAAATAATAAAAAGATGTTTCCAAAACCTATCTATTATATAATAAACTCTAGCAAATAAAAATGCTTTATGGTTGAGTAAAATGAACAATTTGCTAAAGATGTGATGCCTATTTACCACTGAAAGGAATGTTTGCTCTTCAAGCCAGGCAGCAGTCTTGGTGAGAGATTTTGATGAGTTCATGTGTGGTGGTTTGAATAAGAATGGCCCCTTACTCTTACTTTTCATGTTCGGGGGCTGCCATATGGGTAACTGAAATAATAAAGGAAAAATTATTCTAATGGTGTAACAGTGCTGGAGGCCCAGGAAAGAACTGTAATTATTAGAGGAGGATGTCCTGTAGGTTCTGTGGTTAGGGTGAGCTGCATTTGATACCTTTTTTTTTTTATAGCAAGGAAAGCGTCTAGAAACAGAATGACATAGATTATCTTCAAGACATAGTACAGGAGAGCTCAAAGGCAACAAGAATAACCCAGGCAAATTCAACCTATATTGACAAGTGAGGCGAAGCATCTCCAGCTATGGATGTTATATGAAGTTTTGTGTGTATGTTGGGGAGTGTTTGTTACATGGCAATACGTAACAGAAACAGGGAACAATGATGGTGCTTCATATGTAGACTCTATATTGTATGTTCTCAAGTCAGTATTACTTTTCTTAAGTAAAATAGTAATTTAGATATTATATAAAACTGTGTACTTCAGTGTTGCTCTCAGAAGACATGGATTATTAAAGGAAAATATCAGTCGTAACACAAGATAATTTCCTACAAGTTATCAGTCATGGAGGGCTCAGAGGTGCCCAATGCAAGACAAGCTATTATTTGCCTTTGATAATGGTTGCCCATCATAACTCTGTTGGTGAAGATGTCATGCAATTTGGTTACAGTACATAAATAAATCTTGAACTTACTGGGAAACTTACCCATGATGGTTAGCTTTCATAGTGCCAGAAGGCACTACAAAGACTACTGGGGGAGAAAAGATATCAATTTCCTTGCCTGACACTGAACCTTAAGTGTTACAATACTGGTCTGTCAACATACACTCACTGATACAATACAACTACAACATTTATTGGGGAGAGGTTTCCGAGACTCTGCACTTAGTAAAAGAGGTATTAGCATAGCTACTGAGAAAGAAAATCTTTATTTTCTCAAAGTGTGGCCTTAGTTGAGTTACTAATTCTCCAGTGGACAGTCTCATACCTGTGTGAATATAAACAGACCAAATGGACTCAGTGTGTTAATAAAAAGACAAAGGTACATGAAGTTGGGAGAGAGATTTGTAGGGGGCTAAGTAAAAGGAGTTGGGGGCAGGGACAGGGAGGTAGCTGTGATCAAAGTACATTATATCATTATGAAATTTTCAAAGAATAAATTAGAAACTCATTTTAAATGCCCTTATCTTAGATGAGTAATGTGTTATAATCTCTGCAACCTTAAAGTCTTGACAAAAATTATGCATAAGTGCCTTAAAAGTAAAGCAAATTATGACAAAAGTTGCCAATTGTTCAATCTAGATGATGAGCATATGTGGGGATCTTTTCATTTTCCTTCCAACATTTCTATGTAAAAAGTTGGAAAGCAAAATTTTAAAAGTCACTTGTTTCTCACACTAAGCAAGTATTTTCATTATAAAGGAAATGTTTTTGTAATTTGCTTTAGGAACTATCATTGTGAGTAATCATCCAATTAACTTTGACCATAATTTCCTTGCTCTTCTCATCAACACTCAGGTACTCCATAAAGTACAATGTCCAATTTTTAAATCATGCTCAAAATACACAGAAATTTCCATCTAATTTATGAATTTCTGGTCACATTTACCCTTACCAAATCTGATAATGCATAATGTTAACATGTTAAATCCCACAGCCATTTTAATTGAATACATTCCTTAAATTTGAGGTATAAGTTGTTTTTTATTTTCTTTTAGGAACCAAAATTTCGCTGCACCCAGCCCTGCACCTTCTTATAGGCTGCATATAAACAATAGTTAGTAAATAATTCATTGGTAAAAGACCAGGTTTATTTGAGAGGTGGCCAGGTCTGTTCCTTAATAAACTGTAAGAAACCTACAGTTCAGTTGACAGATACAATAGCCAGAGCTCTCCCTGGAGCTAGGATGTTGGAAGCTACAGAGATCAGGAATCAAATCTGTTAGGCTACTTTATTCTTTTGCTTTTTAGTATTTGTGTGTGAGAGCATTTTGCCTGCATATATGCATGTGTGGTAGCAGAACAGGTAAAACAGGAAGTCAGATCTTCTATTTTTAATATTTTTAAAATATTTTTATTAGGTATTTTCCCCATTTACATTTCAAATGCTATCCCAAAAGTCCCCCATACCCTCCCTCCCACTCCCCTACCACCCACTCCCACTATTTGGCCCTGGCGTTCCCCTGTACTGGGGCATATAAAGTTTGCATGTCCAATGGGCCTCTCTTTCCAGTGATGTACGACTAGGCCATCTTTTGATACATATGCAGCTAGAGTCAAGAGCTCTGGGGTACTGGTTAGTTCATAATGTTGTTCCACCTATAGGTTTGCAGATCCCTTTAGCACCTTGGGTACTATCTCTAGCTCCTCCATTGGGGGCCCTGTGATCCATCCAATAGCTGACTGTGAGCATCCACTTCTGTGTTTTCTAGACCCGGGCTTAGTCACACAAGAGACAGCTATATCAGGGTCCTTTCAGCAAAATCTTGCTAGTGTATTCAATGGTGTCAGCGTTTGGAAGCTGATTATGGGATGGATCCCTGGATATGGCAGTCTCTAGATGTTTCATCCTTTTGTCTCAGCTCCAAACTTTGTCTATGTAACTCCTTCCATGGGTGTTTTGTTCCCAATTTTAAGAAGGGGTAAAGTGTCCACACTTTGGTCTTCATTCTTCTGAGTTTCATGTGTTTTGCAAATTGTATCTTATATATTGGGTATTCTAACTTTCTGGGCTAATATCCACTTATCAGTGAGTACATATCATTTAAGTTCTTTTGTGATTGGCTTACCTCACTCAGGATGATGCCCTCCAGGTCCAACCATTTGCCTAGGAATTTCATAAATTCATTCTTTTTAACAGCTGAGTAGTACTCCATTGTGTAAATGTACCACGTTTTCTGTATCCATTCCTCTGTTGAGGGGCATATGGGTTCTTTCCAGCTTCTGGCTATTATAAATAAGGCTGCTATGAACGTAGTGGAGCATGTGTCTTTCTTAATAGTTGGAACATCTTCTGGATATATGCCCAGGAGAGGTATTGCTGGATCTTCCGGTAGTACTATGTCCAATTTTCTGAGGAACCACCAGACTGATTTCCAGAGTGGTTGTACAAGCTTGCAATCCCACCAATAATGGAGGAGTGTTCTTCTTTCTCCACATCCTCGCCAGCATCTGCTGTCACTTGAATTTTGATCTTGGCCATTCTGACTGGTGTGAGATGGAATCTCAGGGTTGTTTTGATTTGCATTTCCCTAATGATTAAGGATGCTGAACATTTTTTTCAGGTGCTTCTCAGCCATTCAGTATTCCTCAGGTAAGAATTCTTTGTTTAGCTCTGAGGCCCATTTTTTAGTGGCATTATTTGATTTTCACCTCCTTGAGTTCTTTATATATATTGGATATTAGTCCCCTATCTGATTTAGGATAGGTAAAGATTATTTCCCAATCAGTTGGTGGCCTTTTTGTCTTATTGACGGTGTCTTTTGCCTCACAGAAGCTTTGGAATTTTATGAGGTCCCATTTGTCAATTCTCGATCTTACAGCATAAGCCATTGCTGTTCTATTCAGGAATATTTTCCCTGTACCCATATATTCGAGGATTTTCCCCACTTTCTCCTCTATAAGTTTCAATGTCTCTGGTTTTATGTGGCGTTCCTTGATCCACTTAGATTTGACCTTAGTACAAGGAGATAGGAATGGATCAATTCGCATTCTTCTACATGATAAACACAAGTTGTGCCAGCACCATTTGTTGAAAATGCTGTCTTTTTTCCACTGGATGGCTTTAGCTCCCTTGATGAAGATCAAGTAACCATAGGTGTGTGGGTTCACTTCTGGGTCTTCAATTCTATTCCATTGGTCTACTTGTGTGTCACTATACCAGTACCATCCAGTTTTTATCACAATTGCTCTGTAGTACAGCCTTAGGTCATGCATGGTGATTCCACCAGAGGTTCTTCTATCATCGATAAGAGTTTTTGCTCTCCTAGGTTTTTTGTTATTCCTGATGAATTTGCAGATTGCTCTTTCTAATTTGTTGAAGAATTGAGTTGGAATTGTGATGGGGACTGCATTGAATCTGTAGATTGCTTTTGGCAAGATAGCCATTTTTACTATATTGGTCCTACCAATCCATGAGCATGAGAGATCTTTCCATCTTCTAAGATCTTCTTTAATTTCTTTCTTCAGAGACTTGAAGTTCTTATCATACAGACCTTTCACTTCCTTAGTTAGAGTCACGCCAAGGTATTTTATATTATTTGTGACTATTGAGAAGGGTGTTGTTTCCCTAATTTCTTTCTCAGCCTGTTTATTCCTTGTGTAGAGAAAGGGCATTGACTTGTTTGAGATAATTTTATATCCAGCTACTTCAACGAAGCTGTTTATCAGGTTTAGGAGTTCTCTGGTGGAATTTTTAGGGTCACTTATATATACTATCATATCATCTGCAAAAAGTGATATTTTGACTTCTTCCTTTCCAATTTGTATCCCCTTGATCTCCTTTTGTTGTCTAATTGCTCTGGCTAGGACTTCAAGTACAAGGTTGAATAGGTAGGGCGAGAGTGGACAGCATTGTCTAGTCCCTGATTTTAGTGGGATTGCTTCCAGCTTCTCACCATTTACTATGATGTTGGCTACTGGTTTGCTGTAGATTGCTTTTATCATGTTTAGGTATGGGCCTTGAATTCCTGATCTTTCCAAGACTTTTATAATGAATGGGTGTTGGATTTTGTCAAATGCTTTCTCCGCATCTAACGAGATGATCATGTGGTTTTTGTCTTTGAGTTTGTTTATATAATGGATTACGTTGATGGATTTCTGTATATTAAACCATCCCTGCATCCCTGGAATAACACCTACTTGGTCAGGATGGATGACTGTTTTAATGTATTCTGAGATTCGGTTAGCGAGAATTTTATTGAGTATTTTTGCATCCATATTCATAAGGAAAATTGGTCTGAAGTTCTCTATCTTTGTTGGATCTTTCTGTGTTTTAGGTATCAGAGTAATTGTAGCTTCATAGAATGGATTTGGTAGAGTACCTTCTACTTCTATTTTGTGGAATACTTTGTGCAGAACTGGAACTAGATCTTTTTTGAGGTCTGATAGAACTCTGAACTAAACCCATCTGGTCCTGGGCTTTTTTTTGGTTGGGAGACTATTAATGACTGCTTCTATTTCTTTAGGGGAAATGGGACTGTTTAGATCATTAACTTGATCCTGATTTAACTTTGGTACCTGGTATCTGTCTAGAAATTTGTCCATTTTGTCTAGGTTTTCCAGTTTTGTTGAGTATAGCCTTTTGTAGAAGGATCTGATAGTGTTTTGGATTTCTTCAGGATCTGTTGTTATGTCTCCCTTTTCATTTCTGATTTTGTTAATTAGGATGCTGTCCCTGTGCCCTCTAGTGAGTCTGGCTGAGGATTTATCTATCTTGTTGATTTTCTCAAAGAACCAGCTCCTCATTTGGTTGATTCTTTGAATAGTTCTTCTTGTTTCCACTTGGTTGATTTTGCCCCTGAGTTTGATAATTTCGTGCTGTCTACTCCTCTTGGGTGAATTTGCTTCCTTTTTTTCTAGAGCTTTTAGGTGTGTTTTCAAGATGCTAGTGTGTGCTCTCTCTAGTTTCTTTTTGGAGGCACTCAGAGCTCTGAGTTTCCCTCTTAGAAATGTTTTCATTGTATCACATAAATTTGTGTATGTTGTGGCTTCATTTTCATTAAACTCTAAAAAGTCTTTAATTTCTTTCGTTATTCCTTCTTTGACCAAGGTATCATTGAGAAGAGTGTTGTTCATTTTCCACGTAAATAATGGCTTTCCATTATTTATGTTGTTATTGAAGATCAGCCTTAGTCCATGGTGGTCTGATAGGATGCATGGGACAATTTCTATATTTTTGTATCTGTTGAGGCCTGTTTTGTGACCAATTATATGGTCAATTTTGAAGAAGGTTCCATGAGGTGCTGAGAAGAAGTTATATCCTTTTGTTTTAGGATAAAATGTTCTGTAGATATCTGTTAAGTCCATTTGTTTCATCACTTCTGTTAGTTTCACTGTGTCCCTCTTTAGTTTCTGTTTCCAGGATCTGTCCATTGATGAAAGTGGTGTGTTATAATCTCCCACTATTATTGTGTGAGGTGCAATGTGTGCTTTGAGCTTTACTAAAGTTTCTTTAATGAATGTGGCTGCCCTTGCATTTGGAGCATAGATATTCAGAATTGAGAGTTCCTCTTGGAGGATTTTACCTTTGATGAATATGAAGTGTCCCTCCATGTCTGTTTTGATAACTTTGGGTTGGAAGTCGATATTATTCAATATTTGAATGGCTACTCCAGCTTGTTTCTTCAGACCATTTGCTTGGAAAATTGTTTTCCAGTCTTTCACTCTGAGGTAGTGTCTGTCTTTTTCCCTGGGATGAGTTTCCTGTAAGCAGCAGAATGTTGGGTCCTGTTTGTGTAGCCAGTCTGTTAGGCTATGTCTTTTTATTGGGGAATTGAGTCCATTTTTATTAAGAGATATTAAGGAAAAGTAATTGTTGCTTCCTATTATTTTTGTTGTTAGATTTGGCATTCTGTTCTTGTGGCTGTCTTCCTTTTGGTTTGTTGAGGGACTACTTTCTTGTTTTTTCTAGGGCGTGGTTTCCATCCTTGTATTGGGTTTTTTTTTTTTTCTGTTATTATCCTTTGAAGGGCTGGATTCCTGAAAAGATAATGTGTGAATTTGGATTTGTTGTGGAATACTTTGGTTTCTCCATCTATGGTAATTGAAAGTTTGGCTGGGTATAGTAGCCTGGGCTGGAATTTGTGTTCTCTTAGTGTCTGTATAACATCTGTCCAGGCTCTTCTGGCTTTCATAGTCTCTGGTGAAAAGTCTGGTGTAATTCTGATAGGCCTGTCTTTATATGTTACTTGACCTTTTTCCCTTACTGCTTTAACATTCTCTCTTTATTTAGTGCATTTGTTGTTCTGATTATTATTTGTCAGGAGGAATTTCTTTTCCTGTCCAGTCTATTTGGAGTTCTGTGTGCTTCTTGTATGTTCATGGGCATCTCTTTCTTTAGGTTTGGGAAGTTTTCTTCTATAATTTTGTTGAAGATATTTGCTGGCCCTTTAAGTTGAAAATCCTCATTCTCATCCACTCCTATTATCCGTAGGTTTGGTCTTCTCATTGTGTCCTGGATTTCCTGGATGTTTTAAGTTAGGATCTTTTTGAATTTTGCATTTTCTTTGATTGTTGTGCTGAAGTTCTCTATGGAATCTTCTGCACCTGAGATTCTCTCTTCCATCTCTTGCATTCTGTTGCTGATGCTCACATCTATGGTTCCAGATTTCTTTCCTAGGGTTTCTATCTCTAGCGTTACCTCACTTTGTGTTTTCTTTATTGTGTCTACTTCCCTTTTTAGGTCTTGGATGGTTTTATTCAGTTCCATCACCTGTTTGGTTGTGTTTTCCTGCAATTCTTTAAGGGATTTTTGTGCTTCCTCTTTAAAGTCTTCTACCTGTTTAGCAGTGTTCTCCTGCATTTCTTTAAGTGAGTTATTAAAGTCCTTCTTGATGTCCTCTACCATTATCATGAGATATGCTTTTAAATCCAGGACTATCTTTTCGGATGTGTTGGGGTGCTCAGGACTGGGTCGGGTGGGAGTGCTTCGTTCTGATGATGGTGAGTGGTTTTGGTTTCTGTTAGTAAGATTCTTACGTTTGCCTTTCGCCATCTGGTAATCTCTGGAGTTAGTTGTTATATTGTCTCTGGTTAGAGCTTGTTCCTCAGGTGATTATGTTAGCCTCTATCAGCAGATCTGGGAGACTAGCTCTCTCCTGAGTTTCAGTGTTCAGAGTACTCTCTACAGGCAAGCTCTCCTCTTGCATGGAATGTGCACAGATATCTGGTGTTTGAACCTGCCTCCTGGGAGAGGTTGTGATCCACTCACCAGAGGTCCTAAGATCCCGTGGAGAGTCCTGTGAGGACCTTGGGGGTGTCTGTAGACTCCGCGCCCAAGGTGCCCTGGTGGTGTTGCAGACAGGAAGGGACTTGTAACCCTGGTCAGGACATGTTGTCTGCTTCTCTAATTAATGCAGTCTCAGGTCCGACACGATTGGATTGGAGCGGAAGTTATGTTCCACTCACCAGAGGTCTTAAGATCCTATGGAGGGTCCTGTGGGGACCTTTGGGGTCTCCACAGACTCCGTACCCAAGGTGCCCCAGTGCTGGTGCAGACCGGAAGGGCTATTTTTAATATTTTATTGTATATGAGTATTTTGCCACACATATGCATGCCTGGTAAATGAACAGGCCAGAACTGCAGTTAAAGACAGTTGTAAGCCATCATGAGGGTGCTAAGATCAAACCTAGGTTCTCTGGAGAGTAGGCAGTGTTTTTAAACAGTGAGCAAACTCTACATCTTCTATTTTATTCTTTTAGTTCATGATTTTTTTTAAATGTGTTTGTTCATGCTGGGGGATACATGTGTATTTTGTTCACCTGTTGATTATCTCAAGCTCAGTACCAACCACCCCTTTTTAAATTTATTTATTTATTTATGTATTTATGTATTTATTTATTTATTTATTTTTGAAACAAGAACTGTCACTGGAAAGTATTCACCAAGTAGCCTATGCTGACTAGTCAATTTGACCCAGAGATCTACCTGTCTCTGTCTCCAAAGTGCTGGAATTACAAGTGGACACCACCACACCTGGCATTTTGGTTTGTTCAATGTAGATAGGTTATGGGGGTAGAACACTAGTCCTCAGGACTGAATACAAGCAATTTCCCAACTGTGCTATCATCCCAGGCCCCCAGCTGTCATATTTTTCAAATCTACTTACCACTCTGATCCTCAGCTCCCTATGTTGTAAGGCAGAGAGCAAGATGATCATGTGATGACTACATTTCCATACTGACAAAATTACTGTGTGACTGGATAGACATAGTAATGAAAAAGTAGAAATCAAGTGATAAACATACCTTACACATAGTGTCTTATGGCTTTGATGTCTTTGAGGCTGAATCTCTCTGCAAAAGAGGAAGAGGAGGAAAAACATCAGCCAGCTGCAACTCAGCCCTGAGCAGGTCTCAGAAGGTTTGCAGTGGGCTACCACATGGGCTTCAAACACTCCAGAAATCCTGAGAGACAATTAATGGGTGTAAAAGAGGAAAAGTCTAGTAGTTTTTGTTTAATCTTTGTAACACATATTTATTACATTAATAATTAATTAAAGGGGTCCATTTATTTAATTATAAGTAAATATATGCTAATTTATGAAGGATTATTGTATAGATACAATTTATAAGTAAATCCATACCTTCTTTCAACAGAGAGGGATGTTTAACCCATAAAAATGAATTATTTTTAAAGCATTATAAATTATTATTTCATGTATATGAGTGCTTGAAGTATACATGTATATGTACCATATGTGTACCTGGTGCCTTCAGAGACCAAAAGAGGGCAGCAAATCCCATGGAAGTGTGGTTGTATATACCTGTGAGCTGTCATTGGGATTCTGGGCCATCTCTCCAATTTAGGCACAGGACCCTTCTCCCCATCACAGCCCCCATAATAAACAAAGAAACAGAAGACAGAGCTGCATATCTGAAAGTCAACTCTCCAGGTATCTGTAGAGATGGTATCCATTACACATACTTTCCTAGAGCAACAGAACCAATCATATATATGAATAGCAATACCAAAATATTGTTGTATGGAGTTGACTCATGAGATTATGAAGGCTAGCAAGGTGAGACTGCAGAGTTGACACACCACTTTTAGACCAATGGTCATCAGGATGCAATAGAATAAAGAACATCAGATAGTCATATTTAAAGGCTGCCAGGCACTATAATTCTCTATAGAGGGTCTATCTATTTGTTTGATCTAGTTCTTAGGCTGGCTAATTGGGTAAGGTCCACCAACATTATGAACAGAGTTAAAACGTTAACTTCAACAAAAGTCCTTGCCAACAGTCACAAGACAGTGTCTGGAAATATCTGGACACCTTATGGCCCAATCAAGTTGATAGATAAAATTAACCATCATTGGATGCTGCCACAGAACAAGGTAGCATCAAAATATCAATTATAATGTTATGTTGGTCTTCACATGGAGACACTGTGGTTACACAGCTTCCATCACCAAGTACCAAATTAAAACTTCAGATCTGGTCACTTTCAATGACTCTTTTTTTCAAAAAAAATCTTTAAACTTTTTTTACTGTACAGTCTTTATCCCCTCCTGGTCTGCCTCCCCCGTGTGCCTGACTATTCCCCATCCTATACCTGCCCCTATCCCCGTCTCCAAATGGATGTCCCCACCTCCCCACTTCCTGGGGCCTCAAGTCTCTAGAGGGTTAGGTGCATCTTCTCTCACTCATGTCAGACCTGGCAGTCCTCTGCTGTATATTTGTCTGAGGCCTCATATCAGCTGGTGTATGCTGCTTCATTGGTGGCTCTGTGTCTGAGAGAACTTGGGGGTCCAGATCAGTTGAGACTCCTGGTCTTCCCATGGGGCCACCCTGTCAAATTCTTCCAGCTTTCCCCCAGTTCATCCACAGGAGTCTCCAGCTTCTGTCCGTGGTTGGCTGCTAGTTTCTCCATCTGACTCTTTCAACTGTTTGTTGGGCCTCACAGAGGGCAGCTATGCTAGCCTCCTATCTGCAAGCACACCACAACACCAGTAACAATGTCAGGCCCCAGGGACTTCCCCTGGAAAGTGTGTTATCTGCCCAATATATCTTTAACTGAGGAGAGCCCTCTGGCTCTTCATCTTCAAAGAGACCAATGAGTGATACTTGCTCTTGTGGGACAGGTTTTTTCTGTCTCTGAGATAAGAAAAACAAGGAAACAATAATCAAGTAAAAATCTTTAAAGCTACAACTAATGATACCTCGGCAGAGAAATGCAATCTCCCCACCAGCCTATATGAGGGCTAGCCCTACCACCTAAAAACAGAGAGTAAATTTTGTCATACCTGAACTAATACCCCCAGTTTCCTTGCTTATAGAAGGCAAGCTCTCAGTGAATGGATCCCAACACTCAGGGAGAGAGAATTAAGTCAGAAACTCTAAAATAGGGAGCAAGAATAGATATACATGTTCATTATTTATTGTAATTTCACATCTCACCACTGACCAAAGAAGATACTTCAACAAATTCAATTTTAACACTAGGAGAAGACTCCATTGTAGATGGGTGTGTGCATGTGTTCACATATATGAGGATGCATATACATGTGGTTACATGTATGTGCAGGTGTAGATATGCACATGTCTATGTATGTGTAGAGATAAGTGGAACAACCACGAGTATCATTTCTCTAGTGCTATATGTTAGGTTTTCATTGACCTGAAACTTCACCACATAGGTTAGGCTAGATGATCCCATCTCCAAATCATCCCCTCTGCCCTATGGAAAGACGTTCTGGAACTAAAAACAAATTATTTCCAGGTTTTAAAAGAGGATTCATTGGTTTTGTTCACTTCTTTTGGCCCTTGTTCACTACAGAATAAGTACACAAATGCTCAAAGATTAAATCAATAAAATCCAGTGGGTAAGAACAAAATGACTATGAGACCATTAGTACTTTCCCTCAATGGCTAGAAATGTAGCTCAACTAATACAGTGGTGTCCTAACATACACAAAGCCCTGAATTCAATCCCCAACATCATACAACCAGATCTGGGCACACAGATCTGTAATCCCAGCACTTAGGAAGTGGAGGAAGAAGGATCAGGTTTCAAGGCCATCCTTAGTTATATCCTTCAATCCACTGTGGGGTACATGAAACCTTGTCTCAAAAAAATATAAAAGTATTTACCTCAGAGCAGCTGGACTGAAGATGCCCTACAATTGAGAAAATGCAATGCCATAAAGTGATCCCCTATCCGTTAATATGGCTATTATGAAAAACTACGAACCATACTGAAAAATAAAATCCCAGAAAACAATAAGTACCCTTAAGAATGTGTAGAAACTGAATTCTTAGCATTGCTGGTGAGAACCTGAAATTGCAGCCATTGTGCAAAATAGTATGGCAGTTCATAAAATAATAAATGTGGAATTATGTTGTTGTGCAAGCATCCTACCTTTGAAGTCTGGGGCATGAACAGATAAACAGACGTCAGTATATCAGCAGCACTGTTTATAATTAATTAAAGGTGAGTAAAACCCAAATGTCTGTGGACAGATCAAAGGCTAATACTGATATGACACACACAGACAATGAGGTGTTATTTAGCCTTTAAGAAGAATAAAGTTGTGGACCATGCTACAGCATGAATGAACTTAGAAGACATTGTTCTATGGTACACAATAAAGGGACAGGTACTGTACAGTTCCACTTATATGTGGTGCTGATATTCACAGTGACAGAAAATAGGAAGGTAGTTTTCAGAATCTGAGGAAGGAGAGGGAATTACTTAAAAAGTACAGCAATTCAGGTTTGAAAGATGAAAAAGATCTAGAGAAGGGAATCCAAACAGAATGTGAAGGAGCAAGATGAAACACTCAAATACTAACTGGAAAAATACAGCATGTAACTAACGAGGTTCCTAGAAAGATAAAGGGACCTGGAGGGACATGAAAAAGTAAAGAAATGACAGAAGGAAGATTTTTTTTCTGGGATAAAAAAAAAATAGGTTTGCATACTGAGTGGGCTCAATGAAGCCCAGATAATCCGAGAGATTTGTGTAGCAGCAATTGGATAATATTCTTGAGCTCTGAAAGCACAGAGGGAAGCTTATAGGCATTATTCAGACTGCAAGAAAACATAGTAGATGTCCAACCGCGGGAGGAACAGATGAGGATAATGTAACAAACACACCCAAATAATATGTTTCTGCAATATTGAAGAATCAAGTTGTGACTTATGCAGGGAAGTGGGTGCAACTGGAGATCAACCTATTTAGTAAATTAAAGCAATCTTAGAAAGGTCCATGGCCTGAATTGTCTCTCATTTCTCATTCCTAGGTTGTATATGGTTACATAAAGTCACATACATATATGTTATAGAAACATTTATATGACTTGAAAGCAGAAGCAAACCTGCCTTCAAGACAAAGGGGACTAACAGGAGGGTAATAGGAAGCAAGAAGGGAGGGAGGGTGCCATGAGAGAGATGTGCTCAGCACACAATATATACAAATAGAAAAGCCTAAAACGTGACAAAAGGGTTACTTATAAAGACAGGATTTGCATCAGAATTTTTATAAACAGCTCTAAGTGTTACAATATGGAAAGAAGTGACCAATTTCCATAATGGCTATCATATTTGCCCCATGCAAATAAGAAAGTGAAATAACATCCATAACTTGTAAAAAGAAAAGAATTACAGATGAAAAATCTAGTATCTGGCCAAGATAGCACTGACGAATCAGGGCAAAATATAATGGCTCCAGGAATATATTAAGCATTTACTATGTTACAGGCTTGCTGTCATGAGCAGTATAAATTGTATTCCTGCCTCCCACCAACCACATTAGGTCACTACCTTATTATAATCCCAGGGTAACAGCTGCAGAGGATGTGACACAGTGAAATTCAATTGCTCAAGAACTGAACTAACTTCACCATTCAGATCTAAGCAAGCAAAAATTTTAATTCTTGCATTTACATTCTTATGGAATCTTCTTATTTCCTCAATCAACAGCCCCTAGAGTGGAAGAGATGGGTGTAGAGAAGGATGGCTTTCAAAGTGTAGAGGATTGGGGATAGAAGACCATGGTTTGAACCACACACCCCAGACCTCCCAGGGACTAAACCACCAACCAAAGAGTACACATCAAAAGACCCATGGCTCCAGCCCCATATGTAGCAGAGGATGGCCTGAAGAAGTCCTTAGTCCTGTGAAGGTTCCATGCCCCAATGTAGAGGAATGCCAGGATAGGGAAGACAGGAGTAGGTGGGTGAGTGAGGAAGCACCCTCTTAGAAGCAAGAGGGAGTAAGGGATAGGGGGTTTCTGGAAAGGGGGACTGGGACAGGGGATAACATTTGAAATGTAAATAAATAAAATATACAGTAAAAGAAAAAAAAAGACTGTGGTTTGAAGAAAGTATGTTGTGTAACACACAGAGGAAACATAAAATGTCATATGGTGATATATTATAAATATATAAAAATTGAATGCACATAATGACAAGAGCTCAAAGATAATAGGGCATCCAAAAGCCTAAATATGATCTTGATAAATCTCCAAACAATTTTATAACATTTACAATTCATTTATTTCCATACATAATGAATAACCAAGAGGGCCAAATCAGAGCATTTCCAACCTACAGACAGCCTACCTGGGTTCCATTCTCCTAGTGCTTTAGCACCTAAGGGTTTATGGTGGCCTCTGGTGTGTGTATTTCCTCTTCAGATAGGTTTTACTTTGCGAGAAAGGAGCCAGACCTTTCCTCCTGCCCCATCAGTCTGCTACCACAGCCTTTCACAAAGAATAAATGCTATCATGGATCATATGGTCTTGATGCTGTGTTTCCAGAACCATATGAGACCAACAGTAGACCTTCAGTGAAGGTGATGGGTACTCAAAATCAGAAGCAAAGTGTGCCAAAATTAGGGGGGAGCTTTCAAAACCCATAAAATATACACCCACCCCCACCCCCCCCCCCAGTTTGGGGAAGAACATTATGGTATCTTTATGATTTTTTTCCACTTAGTAGATACTTTTCCAAGTAACTAACAAGATACTTAAGGGAGAAAGGATTTAGTTTGGTACACATTTTAGCCACAGTGAGGAAGCAGGGAAAAGTGAGTGCTGGTTCTCATTTCACTTCAACATTGCTGTTGCTGCTGGTGGTGGTGATGGTGTTACAACAGGACCCCAGACCATGGAATGCCCACATTAGAGTTACCTCATATTTAGCTCCCTGTCTATAGATGTTTTAAGGTAGTTTTGTTAGAAATAATCTTTATTAAAATTTCGTCTGTCAAAATTAGCTGCAGTAGAAGCAAGAGTATAAGAAAAGACAATAGGACAGGTGAGATGACTCAGCATGTAAAGGAACTTGTTCCCAAGACTGACAATCTGGATTCCATCTCCAGGACTATAGAGGATGGAGAGAACTTTCTCCCACACTTTGAACTTTGACCTCCATATGTGTTCCATGGCATGCACCCATGTCCTCTTTTCTTCTCATCCTCTCTCTCTCTCTCTCTCCCTCTCTCTCTCTCTCCTTCCCACCCCCCTCTCTGTGTGTGTGTGTCTGTGTGTGTGTGTGTCTGTGTGTCTGGGTGTGTGGAATGTATGCAATGCCATTAATTAGCATTTTAAAAATAAAGGAAAACCAAGTCCTTCAAGGGGGATGGAAGCTGCTGTTACTGCCCCAGGGCCCTGTTCTTACTTTTATCTATCTTGGTTATCTTACACTGATTGAAAAAGCCCTCTTACTCATCTTCCTCCTGCTCCTGCTGCTTCTGCTATTGCTGCTTGTTGGTTGCTAGTTGGAGAAATTCTAATGATAAAGATCAAACTTGCCCCAAGGAACTTGAGGCCCCTTATCAGCAGAAAGTAGTTTAATGGCATTGAAGTCTCTTTCGCCATTCCATCCTTTCTCTCCTACCTAGTGTTGGGGTGTGGGGGTGGGGTAGAGAAGGGTGGTAGGTAAAAGAACCCAATAAAGTAGCAAAATGTCCACCAACAATAGGAAACCAAGCTATCTAATCCTAGGGGACTGGCAAGAGGAAGAAAGGAGCCACAGAACACAGACAAGAATGTGACATTATGAGACCCAAGGGCCACAAATGGTCAGCTCCTGTAGCATCTATTACCATAGCAAAACATGCTAATGTTGTGACTTAAAATGATGCTCTTTTATTGTGGTAGTTTGAATGAAAATGGTCCCTTAGTCCTGTAGAAACTGGTACTATTAGGAGATGTGGCCTTGTTGGAGTAGTACCTTGTGGGAGGAAGTGTGTCACTATAGATGGGCTTTGAGGTCTCAGGTGCTCAGGCATATTCCCAAGACAGTATGGCATTCTCTTCCTTCTTCCTATGGATCCAGATGTAGAAGTCTCAGTTCCTTCTCCAACATTATGTCTGCCTCCATGCCACCATTCTTTCTAGCATGAAGATAATGGACCAGACCTTTGAAACTGTTAGCCAGCTCTTATTAAATATTTTCTTTTATAAGAGTTGCCATGGTTTTGGTGTGTCTTCACAGCAATAGAAACCTTAACTAAGACACCTAGCATGCACAAGGACCAGGGTTTAATCCTCAGCTCTACATAAACTAGATACAGTTGCACATGCCTGTGATTCCAGGATGTGGGAAGCTAAGCAAGAAGTCCACAAGTTCAAGATTCCAGATCAGGATAACAGAATCTTTTCAGAAGCTGGTGGTTGCTATTTGTCCAGGTCTGTTGTTGGTTGCTTGGTTGGTTGGTTAGTTAGTTCTCTCTTCCGCATCATGTGCTCTCATCTCAGCAAGTATTCTGAAACTCTGCCCAATAGACCTGCTCTTAAATACAAGCCACTAACTGATCAGTGCACCCCACATGTTACATTTTCCTCAGTGTTCAATATAAAACTGCATGATCAATGTCCATTTTTCCAGCCTTGGCTTCTTTTGCTTGTCTCTGCCTTCTTAACTGACTTCAACCCTTCATGTAACTTTTAATTGAAAATCTGCAATCCACTTATTTCCAATGCCTTTGAGGCTAATCACACAGACAAGGGAAGGGGGGAAAGGATGAGGAAGTAGCTAGAGAATAAAAAGACCCATGTGAAGAGGACAAAGGAAGTAGAAAATTATTATACAGCTCTGAATTTCCTGACAGTCTTGGGTTTTGAATTTTGTTTTTATTCCTCTTTACACACAAACTTTTTATTTAAAGTAAGCTCATTTATCACAACAGGGCACTAAAGAAGCAAAAAGTATACAAAATCCTTAAGTATACTTAAGCAATTGTCATTGACTGTCTGCATGAGGGAGTCTTCTATTGATCCTGCATAACGATTAAAGACAAGCTATGCCCAATAGGCTGTCTTTTCCAACAGCATGTGTCTCCAGTGACTGCTTCTTAGGGTTCCTTCTCTGAAGAATGTATTGAGTATCTTCAATATGTCAGCACTATGTCAGTTGTTGAGATAGCTTATTCCCGAGTCCGCTAAGAGTTGTCTTCCTGTGCAACACAACCCTTGGAGGGCTTGTTAGAACTCATAGCACAATTGGATCCCAAGTTTTTGTCTGTGTGGGACAAAAGTGAAAATTCTGTATTTCTAATAGTTCTGGGTTAAGTCTGAAGTTTCTGGTCCAAGGATTACATTTTGAGAACCATTGGTGCAGTAATAGTCTGAAAAAGTAAACCTTCCAGAGGTAGAGAGATGGCTAAGTGAGTAAAGCACTTTCTGTACAGGTTTAAGGACCATAGCTCAGGGTCCCAGTATCCATATAATAAAAGAATCAAAGCATGATGGTCACCTGTCATGTTAGGGAAACAGAAACAGGAAATCACTTAAGCAAGCTTTTTAGCTAGATGTCCTAATTAGGGATTTACTGCCTTGAACAGACACCATTGCCAAAGCAACTCTTATAAGGACAGTATTTAATTGAGGCTGGCTTACAAGTTCAGAGCTTCAGTCCATTATCATCAAGAAGGGAGCATGTCAGCATCCACACAGGCATGGTGCAGGCAAAGAGCTGAGAGTTCTACATCTTCATCTGAAGACTGCTAGCAGAATAGTTGCTTCCAGGCAGATAGGATGAGGGTCTTAAAACCCACAACCATAGTGGCACACCTTCTCCAACAGGGCCACACCTATTCTAACACATTCTAATAGTACCACCCCTAAGATGAGCATATACAAACCATCACACTTGACTATGAAGTTCTAGTAAATAAAGTAGCCCAAGCCATGAGAGGGAACCCATACCAAACAATGCCTGGATGGCCAGCTAGATGGCTCAAAGACCCAGGGAAAACTAGTCCCCCAAAAGAAGTTAATGAAATGATTCCTAGCAATATTTTGCTATACTAATAGATAGATCAGTGTCTAGCCCAATTGTCATCAGAGAGGCTTTACCCGGAAACCCAGCAATAGAAACAGATACAGAGACCCACAGCCAAATGTTAGATGGATCTTGGAGAACCCAGCAAAAGTGGAAGAGCCAGAGGGTTGCAGGACACCAGGAGAACACAGCCCTCAGAAACAGCTAAACATAGCTTGTAGAGGTTCAAAAAAACTGACAGCAATCATATAGCCTGCACAGGTATGTGCGAGGTCCTCTGAATACATGGCCTGACAAGATATGTTTACTTGTATAATAGTGGCATCCATGTTATATGAGTAAACAACCATTTAATGAGTGAATTTAAGGCGTCCTCCAGAATATAAAATTTATGCCTTATACAGTATCTAAACCTAAGATCCATGGTTGGGTGGATCATAGGCACTAGGGGAAAGCCTACTATTATTTGCTAAATAAACATAGTATTAAACTGCTCCCTAAGTACTTATCTTTATAGCCATAGATTAGTGCTTTTCTCAACTCTCATCAGAGGAGCTTCTTTTTGTAGTAGATAGCTATTAATATAGAGATTTACAACTGGCCATTGAGGAGAAAATAGGAAAGCTAGAAAACTCAGGGTTAAATAAAACATTTTTATCATACCCCTTCCTCCCAAGGCTCAGATGAGTCATTGCAGCAGAAGGATGGAAAAATTGTATCAGATGTGTGGTAAATTCATAGTTTCTGGACATGAAAAGACTGGTGCACACATGAGCTTATACCAGCTGTGATTACATGCATAACACCTTCACAAGATCAAGCCAAACATGTATAGACAGATGAGGAGTCACAAGTTCCAACCCTAGCTGAGGAGCTGTTGGAAATTGATGGCTTCTGGGAGAGGGAAAATCAGTTGTCTTAAAGGATATGTCCCCCTGAGGACCTACCCCATGCCTCAGTACTGCTCCATACCCATAAGCATACAGGCAACACTAAGTAGACCCAGCACTCTTAAGTACACATGAAGATGGGAAGGAATTGTGGTGGAGGAGATAGGTGAAGAATTAGAGAGGAGAAGTGATGATGTATTTGATGGTTTACTTATATAAGGTGCAAAAGACAAATTAAAATATAAACAACACCAATTTAAAAAGAACTACACTTCTCAGAGGTTAAGTGAAGTTGTTATTTAAAAATAAATTAAGATATGCCAATAGTTTCTTGATGCTTGTTCTCCAGGTAATTATCACAGATGCCTTTTGCCACTTGAAGATAACAAAGATTTAAGGCTGTTTCAAAACTCTTCTGGGATTTTTTTTTAATTGAACTTTCTGTTTAAAGAAAATGAAAAGCCGGGAGTAGTAACACACACTTATCATCCCAGCACTGGAGAAACTGAGATGGCACATTTACCTCTGAACAGGAAGGAATGAGTTGGATAAAGGAAGGAAGAAAGAAAGAAATACAACACAGAGAGAAGATATTAATCTAGCTAATTTGGCTCATCTTCAAGAGATGCCACATGAGTTTTTAGAAATCAGATTTTCACTGGTCCTTAGTACTGAGACAGACCCCTAGTTGGTATGCTCCCATGAAGACTCCATATCCCAATCCAGAGGACCCACTGCACTCAGAGCAGTTGGTAAGGAACCCGCTTAACACCCCCCCCCAGTCCCAGAGCTGCTGCTGGGAGCCTGGTGGACTCAGGACCCATCACCCCCCAAACAAAACCCACCCTCCTGAGTACCACTCCCCTTCCTTATGTCCATTCCACCCCTTCTGCCTGGTCTTTGCTGCTGGGGCAGGCTCCTAGTTGGTCTGCTCCCTTGAAGACTCCATATCTGGATACATCCTAGAGGACCCGCTGCACTCAGAGCAGTTGGACACACTGCTGCACAACTAAGGAATCCTGAATGGCTGAGAAGCACATAAAGAAATGTTCAAAGTCCTTAGTGAACAGAGAAATGCAAATCAAAATGACCCTGAGATTCCATCTTAACTCAATCAGAATGGCTAAGATCAAAACCTCAGGTTACAACACATGTTGGAGAGGATGTGGAGAAAGAGGAACACTCATCCATTGCTGGTGGGATTGCAAACTGGTACAACCACTCTGAAAATCAATCTGGAGGTTTCTCAGAAAATTGGAAATAGATCTACCTGAAGACTCAGCTATAACACTCTTAGGAATATACACAAAAGATGACCCACCATGCCTCAGGGGAAAGTGTTCCTGTATGTTCATAGCAGCCTTATTTATGATAGCCAGAAGCTGGAAACAACCTAGATGTCCCATGACAGAAGAATGGATACAGAAAATGTGGTTCATTTACACAATGGAATACTACTCAGCTATTAAGAACAAGGACATCCTGAGTTCTGCAGGCAAATGGATGGAAGTAGAAAATATCATCCTGAATGAGGTAACTCAGACCCAAAAGGACATGCATGGTATATACTCACTAATATGTGGATTTTAGGGGGGGGTGGAGTACAGAATACCCAAGATACAGTCCACAGAACTCAAAAAGCTCAACAATCTGAATTGCCTAAGTGAGGATGCCTCAGTCCCACTTGGGAGAGAGAAGAAAGCAATCACAAGTGGGGAGGGAGGGAGGGAGGGAGGGAGGGAGGGAGGGAGGGAGGGAGGGAGGGAGGGACCTGGGAGAGAAACTAGACCGAGTGTGTGGAGGGAGTAGGGGGGGAGAGGGAAACCTGATCTGGTATTGGGTGAGGGAAAAGGACTGAAGCCCTGAGGGCCAACAGAAAGAATGGAAACAGGTAACCTCAGGAAATAGGAGGTTGGGGGAATCCCCCAGAATGCACCAAAGAGCTGGGAGGTAAGAGACTCCTAGGACTCAAAGGGAGGAACCTTAGGTGAAACTCCTGACAGTAGGGAGAGGGAACTTGTAGAGCCTACCTCCAGTAGTAAGACAGGACATCAAGTGAGGAATGGGGTTTCCATCCCACAGT
Source organism: Mus musculus (assembly GCF_000001635.26). Lineage (NCBI taxonomy): Eukaryota > Metazoa > Chordata > Mammalia > Rodentia > Muridae > Mus > Mus musculus. The sequence continues at coordinate 167,409,069 of NC_000086.7, read as the reverse complement.
CACATCTCTGACCTGTAATTGTTCCTGTCTGAAAGAATTACAGGGATGGAAATGAAGAGGAGCCTGAGGAAAAGAAGGTCCAGTGACAGGCCCAAAGTGGGATCCAGCTCAAGGGGAGGTCCCAAGGCCTGACACTATTACTGAGGCTTGTAGCACTCATAAAAAGGGATCTATCATAACTGCTCTCCAAAAGACCCAACAAGCAGCTGAAAGAGTCAGATGCAGATATTTGAACCCAAGCAGTGGACAGAAACTGCTAACCCCTGTTGTTGAATTAAGGAAGACTGAAAGAAGCTGAGGAGAAGGGTAACCCTGTAGGAGGACCAGCAGTCTCAATTAATCTGGACTCCAGAGATCTCTCAAACACCGGACCACCAAACAGACAGCATACCCCAGCTGATATAAGGCCCTCAACACACACACAGTAGAGGTCTTACTGGTCTGTGTTCATTCAGAGATGATGCACCTAACACTTAAGAGACTGGAGGCACCAGGGGATTTAGAGGTCAGGTGGGGTGGGGGTTGGGGACATCCACGTGAAGATGGGGTGGGGTGAGGGGAGGTGTGGGATGTGGAGCAGACAGAGGGTGGATAGGGGTGGGGATCAAATATGGAGTGTAAAAAAAAACAAATTAAAATTAAATAAAATTAAAAAAAATAAATCAGATTTTTAATTTCTTTTGGCTTCTGTCTAGACACACAAATAGCAATGTAATAACCAGGACTTTCAGTGAAATGTGGGCCATTAAAATGAAGTGGTTATTTCTGTCCCATTCAGAAGTCTTCTTAAGCAAAGTATCAGGGTACATGGATAGGCACACACACACACAGGAAATGGGAAAAGAGAGTATAATAAAATCACTCTGGAGGCCAGAAAATGGAACAACAAATAGTAACTGATTTGCCAAACCCTATCCCCATGGAGAAGATGTCAAGAAGCAAGTCCCCCGAAAGCTCGGGAACTGGTAATCCCATTTTCCTGTGGAAGGAGAGATCAAAAGGATAATAAATGGTGCTTATGTTCCCTACTTTACCTTTGAAAGATTTGTCCCCTAGTCCCTGAGGTGATGTCTCTAGTATTTGAGGTCATTAAAAAGATGATTAAGTTGACGACTGTATAACTGGTGTATTATATGAAGAGATGAGTTGAGCTTAGGCACAGACAGAGTAGACAATAAAAAAAGACACAGAGAAGGCATGTAATGGACCCACCCATTATGGAGCTCAGAAGTAGCACCTTGACATCAGTGTTTGAGCCTCCAGAATTGTTACAAAATAAATTTTTGGTTGCATACGTCACCAGTTCTATGCTACTTTATTACAGCAACCCTAGGACCCTGATGCAAGATGGAAATTGAAAAAAATAGGAAAATTCATGGAAGCAAGTGATTGCCCACACCCTGCCCCTCCATCATGGAGCCAGGAAACATTTCCTCAGCTCCATGGTCTTGTCTAAGAAATTAAAAGGCCCCTGTCTTAGTCAGGGTTTCTATCCTTGGACAAAACATCATGACCAAGAAGCAAGTTGGGGAGGAAAGTGTTTATTCAGTTAATACTTCCACATTGCTGTTCATCACCAAGGAAGTCAGGACTGGAACTCAAGCAGGTCAGGAAGCAGGAGCTGATGCAGAGCCCATGGAGGGATGTTCCTTACTGGCTTGCCTCCCCTGGCTTGCTCAGCCTGCTCTCTTATACAACCAAGACTACCAGCCCAGAGATGGTCCCACCCACAAGGGAACCTCCCCCTTGATCAGTAATTGAGAAAATGCCTTGCAGCTGGATCTCATGGAGGCATTTCCTCAACTGAAGCTCCTTTCTCTGTGATAACTCCAGCTGTGTCAAGTTGACACAAAACTAGCTAGTACAGTCCCTTTCTCTTACAGAAACAAGTTATGGTTAAAGATAAGGGCAACAGAGTGACAATAGAATTAAGTTAAATTGTTACTTACATTTAGACAGAAAATTCAAAATTCATCCCTGGAAAATCCCTCTAACACAAATGAACTTGGAAAGCTGAAGGGAAAGGAAGGGAAGGGAAGGGAAGAAAAGGGGAACAGGAAGGGGGAAAGGGGGAAGGGAGGGGAGGGGAGGAGAAGGGGAGGGGAGGGAAGGGGAAAGGAAAGGAAAGGAAAGGAAAGGAAAGGAAAGGAAAGGAAAGGAAAGAAAAGGAAAAAAGAGAAAAAGAAAAAGAAATGAAGAGTATTAGGGATTTTGTCACAGAATTGCCACAAATGAGTTTTCAGTTGCTAATGTAACTACATATTAAATGGTTCAAAGTGACACAAATCTATTGTCTTATAGGTTGGGAGGACAGAAGTGCAAAATGAGTAACCTTGAACTAAAATCAAGTTTTAAATGGAGCTGAGTGCCATGATTCAGATATGATTTGCAGCTCCTATGACGAAGTTTGGTCCCCAGTGAGACACAGCTGCAACTTGTAAGGGGAAGAGCCTACTAGAGAGGTAATCAGATCTCTATTTTGCATTGTCTGGCACCCAAGGCCTGGTGAATGCTAAGGTAAGGCTCTAACAGTGAGTCACACCCCCCAGTCCAGGACTATGATTGAGTCGATAAAAGAGATTGATGCTGTTCTTATGCGAGTGTATTCTTACTTTTAAATGAAGTTCTGTGAGAGCAGATTACTGTGTGTGCTCTCTTTGGCACACACTCCTGCCTCTGTGAACAACCCTAACCCAAACCTGAATCAGAACCCTCTAAATTAACTTCTTTCTAAACCTTCAAAATAAACTAGCTTCAAATATTTTATTATTTCAATAAAAACCTAGCTTGGGAAGAATTTGTTCCCTCCCTTTCTTTTTCCAGTGTTTAGAGGCTTCCTGCATTTCTCACCTCAGCCTCTACTTCTATTTGCCATGTTTTCTTTGACTTTTAGTTGCCTAACGTCCTCTTTTACTTCAAAGGGCTCTTTTGATTACACGGGACTCATCTGAGTAATACAGGAAATGCTCTCCATATCAGCCCTTTACTTAATTACCTGTGCAAATTTCCCTTTTGCCATGTGAGATAACATATTCATGGGTTCCAGATATGGAAGTGTAGAAATCCTCAGCTTCCTTATTCGGCCTAGCATAGGGATCTTCCTGACTCTAGGCAAGATGTGGGAGTTGACAGCTCCCATTCACTGGCATCCTGTCTTTGGTGCCACATTGTGACTATTGGTAAACAGCTTATACACAGGAGCCTTAGCTTCTACCATCATCTATGAAAACCCTATCACATAGGGCTGTTGTTAAGATGAATTGAGTTGACAGTCAGAACAGACTTAAGAGTGTCTGCTTTTATCAACATTTGAGGAAACGTTTTAATGTAAAAGAGAACGAGAAGATTAGCCAGGGAACATGCCACTGAAAGACAACACAAGAAGGTGAAATACACTAAAGTGCCTGCCATTAATATCTTCTCAGAGAGATAACAGTGGAGAATTAGCTGTTGCGCGCGCTCAACAGGCCAGGAAGAACGACGCTGCTACAGGATCTTTCTGCACACGTTTATTCAGTCCTGTTTCTTCTTGTTTATATCTCCCTTGTTCATATCTCCCCTGTTTATATCTCCCTTGTTTTTATATCTCCCCCGAACCCTGGGCCTCTCACTCCTTTTATACTCTCTCTCATCCACGCACCGCAGGCCACGCCCCCTCGCCAGTCACGAGGCTTCAGCTAATCAGGGCAGCAGGGGCAAATCTCCACCAAATTGGATTCACCTGTATCCTGGTACACCTGCGCAGCACTCAAGATGTTTGTGTCTTATATGAGGAAGTCAGGTGCAAGTCATATGACTTAGCTGCAGTCCCTGGCGCCTTTGGGACTGCCGCCACACCCGCTCCCCACAATTAGCCCTCAAATAAGAACGGGGATGCTGTCCAAGCAGAAGAACATTAGAAAGCAGGAACATGCTTTTGGAAATTAAAAATATCAGTCTGAAGTATATGAAATTGCCATTCTTAAGATCAGTCTTCAAATACTGGCAATTTCATGCTTCAGCATTATGGGAACTCAGAAATGAACAACTCAATACAGGAAAACGTTAAGGAGGGTGTGGGGATGGCTCAGTGGGTAAAGTGCTTGATGTGGGTTCATGAAGACTGAAATTCAGAACCATAGCACCCACCTAAAGGCTGAGCAAGGTTACTGGGTACTATAACAAATGCTTTGAGCTGGAGCAGGGCAGAGACAGGCAGATCTTCGGAGATCCTGGTTCTGTATCAAAACTGTGTCAAAAACTAAGTCAGCTGACGCTGGCACAAACCTTTAATCCCATCATTTAGGAGACAGAGGCAGGCAGATCTGTCAGTCTGAGGCCAGTGTGAACAGCCAGGGTACACAGAGAAACCCTGTCTCACAGAACAAAACAATGCTGTACAAAACAAAACAAGACACAACAAAACAAAACAAAAAGCCCTACAGTAGAAAACTATCTGATGTCAACTTCTGGCTTCCACACATGCACCTACTCACATACATGTATGCATCATATGTACACACGTACACACATACACACACAAACACACACAATACACATGGAAGAATTTCTCAGAAAACACAGGGAAAAGAATAGATAAAAAATAGAAACAGTGCCAGGAGTGGTCACCGCACTTGGGAGGCAGAGGCAGGCAGATTTCTTAGTTCCAGGCCAGCCTGGTCTACAAAGTGAGTTCCAGGACAGCCAGGGCTATACAGAGAAACCTGTCTTAAAAAAAAAAAAATAGAAACAATGTAAGAACTGTCTCTCTAGGAGGTCTGACTACTAAATAAAAGAAATTCCAGTGGGGAAGGGTGGGGCTGGGGAACAGAAAGAAATGAGAGGGGAAGATCACTCAAGAAATTACTCCAGAACTGAAAGATGTAGATGGAAAGGTCCTCTGAGAATGGTCTGGAGGAGGAAACTTCTCACCACACTAAGACACGTTCTAGTAAAACCGGGAAGCTCACAGATGGTTCTAGATGGGAGAAGAACCAACAACAGAAAGCTGATTTTGGACCTCTCAATAGACACAATGCAAGCTACCAGTATAAAATTTTAAAGAAATGTAGTTTTTAATCAAGACTTCTACAGTCAACCAAATATTGTGTGCTCAAATTATTTTCAGACTTTCAGAGCCTCAAAAAATGTATTTCTTGTACATCATTTGCCACTGGATGACAAGCTTTCCCCTAAAACAAGGGAATCCAAAAAGAAAACAAAATATAGTTCCAGAAATTGTTTAGAGCTGCTGTTGGTAAGAGAAACAAGACTTGGAACAAACCTGCTGGGCTCAAGAGCAAATGCAAGAGAAGAGATAAACAGGCATGGTGCCTCTGAGAAAACCTACCTGACCTGAGACTAGAAAATAATTTGTAAAAGAAGCATAAAAGCTACATCTGCCTGCAAGCACACACAGTAATGACTCAGACTATCTTTACCTTTCATCTCTGCAATGCCCCTGAGGGCAATTCCATTCTTCCTGTGGTCTGTGAGCCGGGACCAGTGCACTTGCTGGATTTCCATCCCACAAGCCATTGGCTTCCTCCACCAAGAAGCAGATACAGCAAGCATCTAGTACCAGTAAGCTCATCTTGCTACCTGCTGTGACTGGGAGAAACATGGTTTAAAAAATGATGGGGAAAAACAAAAACAAAAACAAAAATGATCAAACATTTACCCCAAGCTGATCTAAAATGGCCTGGGGTTAGTTAACATCACTGTTTAGTGGGCCGTTTGATTTGCTTGCCTGGGTCCTCCCCATTCCCAGGAGCACTGAGACGGCCAGAGGAAAGCTTGGAAGAGGGAACGAACGTGCACCTGCCATTCCTTTTTGTAAAAAGTGGATAAAGGGGAAAGAAAATTCTACAATTCCTTCAAAGCACTACCTAAAGTCTTCTTTCTCTCAGCCTGCAAACATGTATTTGCTCTTGTAGTACGAGTGCTACATTTATTATGAACTTTGAGCTCATTTTAATTTACAAAGCCCTGCCATCTACTGGCCAAGTTAGAAGCATCTCCTTTGACTAGGTTAATCTCTGTGGAGAATTGAAATATTTACCTTGAAACTTGAGCTTTTAAAAAAAGAAGATAGGTGGAACTCAGTGAATCCTGCAGAAGAGAGGGAGGAAGGATTGTAGGAGTCAGAGGGGTCATGGACACCACAAGAAAACCCACAGAATCAACTAGCCGGGGATCATAGAGGCTCACTGACTCTGAACCAGCATTCAGGGAGCCTGCATGGGTCTAACTTAGGCCCTCTGCATATGTTATAGCTGTGTAGCTTGGTGGGTTTTGTGGGACTCCTAATAGAGGGAGTGCGGGCTGTTTCTGAAATTTTTGCCTGCTTCTAGGACCCTTGTTCTCCTACTGGGTCGCCTCATCCAGCCTTAATATGAAGAGCGGTGTCTAGTCTTACTGCAGCTTGATACGCCGTGTTTGGTTGGTATTCCTTGAGGGCCTGCCGTTTTCTGAAAGGAAATGAAGGAGTAGATGGGGAGGAGAGAGGGGGAAAGCTGGGAGGAGAGGAGGGAGGGGAAACTGTGGTCCAAATGTAAATGTATAGGAGAGAATAAATTAATAATAAAATAAGTAAAAAGAAATGCTTAATGCAGAGCATTTGTTCAAAAATATTTCAAATGCAGAGCATTTGTTCAAAAATGTATCAAAAGATGGCCTAGTCGGCCATCACTGGAAAGAGAGGCCCATTGGTCAGGCAAACTTTATATGCCCCAGTACAGGGGAACGCCAGGGCCAAAAAATGGGAATGGGTGGGTAGGGGAGTGGGGAGTGTGTGGGGGGGACTTGGAAATGTAATTGAAGAAAATATGTAATAAAAAAATATTTGCTGTATAAATGACATGACATTCCACCAAATGTTTTGAGATATTGCATAGGACACACACACAAGTAAATTTTAAGAGTAGACATCTGAAAACATTTATGTAAAAATTGTTTTATCACGGTACAAGAATCCAGTATGGATCTACCTAAGAGAAATCCTCCCCTCCTCCATCCTCCTTCCCATCCTCCTTCCCCTCCTCCATCCTCCTTCCTCCTCCTTCCCCTCCTTCTTCCCTTCCTCCCCTCCCCCATCCTCCTTCCCCTCCTCCATCCTCCTTCCTCCTCCTCCTTCCCCTCCTTCTTCCCTTCCTCCCCTCCCCCATCGTCCTTTCCCCTCCTCCATCCTCCTTCCACTCCTTCTTTCCCTCCTCCTTCCCCTCACATCCTTCTCCTCTTCTTTTTGAGATTATGTAGTTCTGGCTTGCCTGAATCTATACATACTAGGCTGGCCTCAAACTCTCAGAGATGCACCTGCGTTTGTCTTCTAAGTGCTGAGACTAAAGTTGTTAACCACCATCCCCTGATGCTAATTGAAGTCTTACAGGGACAAGTCTCAGGAATGTGGCTATGTATGTTAATACTCTTCATCATTATAGCAAACATACAAAGAACGGAGACTATAAGTACACTACAGACTCCAGGATGGGTTGTAAGTCTGTATAGTCAAGCCAAGTGAATTGCCCATTCTCTTTGCTATGTCATATGGCACTTTTAGATGGCTGGGATGGGAGACTGATGAAGAATATCCAGGCCTAACCCCTCCTCCTATTAAATAAGTGTACGTTCTAAGGAGGTAGAGATTGGGATTCCCTAAAATGACCCATGGCAACACTGAAGGGCCAGAGCTAGGGACTGGACATGCTCTTTTTTTCTCTCAGATGTGAGAACCACACATTCTAATAGGTTCCCTTGGACAAGGTTCAGTACAGAAAATTCTGAATTATTCATGCGGGATAACTACTTTATGAAATTCTTTTTTTAGGATGAAATCACCACAGATTGTTTTGATGAGTGACTCCTTCTCTATATTTTTAATTATTCCATTTAAAAGCCCAATTTCAATTCTGGAACATCTGTTCCACCCACCCCCTTCCCCCAGTGCTCGGGAATCCTTGAGAAAGAAGGGGCAAAACGACTGTGAGAGCCAGACTTGGTGATTGACTCCAAGGAACTAGTGTTTTCTAGGCACAGCAGGACTGATGTACATATGAACTCACAGAAACTGTGACAGTTCAAACAATATCTGCTCCAGCCTTAGCTAGACAAAATCCCAGCATAGAGCTAGGAATGTGAACACAAAGTAACGCACCCCGCTGAGGAGATACTGGCATCTGATTGTTGGGTTAAAGTGACTCAGAGTCTCTAAAATGTTTTGACCACTGGTAGGTTAATCACAATCAAGGGTAGGGCCTAGATACAAGAGTATTTAGCTGGAGGTAAGGTAGAAACCTAGTGCAATGGAAACTCCTAAGAATAGAAGAGGATGACCCTATCAAAGACTTCTAGTAATGGGGAATACAGAACCTGAACTGGACATCTTCTGTAACCAATCAACCCTTTTAGTAGAAGGATTGGAACATCAATCCAGCCACAAAACTTTCAACAATTTGTCCTGCCTGCAAGATGTGTTAGGGTAAAAATAGTGCAGAGATTGTGAGATTAGTCAACCAATGCTGGCCCAACCTGAGGCCCATGCCACAAGAGAGAGCCCACACCAGACACTGCCTAGAAGGCCAGGAACCAGAGACTGGATAGTTCAGAGACATGGGATAGAACTAAACACAACAGGCTAAACAAAAGCAAAAACAAGCAAACAAAAACAAAGTCAGTGAAATGATTCCTAATGATACTCTACTATGCTTGTAAACTGGAGTCTAGCATAATTGTCACCAGAGAGGCTTCATCCAACAACTGTTAGAAGCAGATGCAGAGACCCATAGCCAAACATTAGGAGTCCTTCGGAAGAAGGGAGTGAGGGAGAATTGTAGGAATCTGAAGGATCACGGACAACAAAAGAAAATGGCCCACAGAATCAACTAACCTGTGTTCATAGGTGCTTACAGAAACAGAACTGGCAATTAGGGAGCCTATATGGGTCTAGGCTAGCTCATCTGCATATATATTATGGTTTTGTAGATAGGACCAGGGGCTATCTCTGACTCTTGTGCTTGCTTTTGGGACCCTTGTCCTCCTACTGGCTTGCTTCATCTAGCCTAATAAAACTATGTGCCTAGTTTTATCGCAACTTGATATGCCATGTTTGCTGGATGTTGCTGAGAGGCCTGCTGTTTTCTGATGGGAAACTGAGGAGTGGATTTGAGGGAGAGGGGAGATGTGGGGCAGGAGGACTGAGAGGAGAAGATGGAAGGAAGGGAATCTGCAGTTGAGATATAATATATAAGAGAAGAATAAAAAATAAAGTTGCAACCTGGACATCAAAAAAATTGGAATCCACATATTGAAAAGAGAAAGAGATAATGGGAAGCTGGATGAGGATGAGGTGGGAGTGCATCTTGGAAGAGATGGGAATGTGTGGTCAAAAGGTGTTATGTGAAATTCTCAACATTTAATAAAAATATTCCATTTTGAAAAGTCCAATTCTGGATTCATCTCTCTCGGCAATGATTTTTTTTTTTTTTGCATTGAGGCTAAGCATGTCAAAGTACTAAGTCATTGGTTCTATATTTTCATACTTCTCTACACAGCACATAATGCAGAAAGGGAACCACCCCAAAGCCAAAGAAATCTGCTTCTTTTAGGGTTCCTTGGGTCTGGGGACAGTTGGTGTGATACATGGTGAATCACATCTACTTATGCAGACAGTAAGGTAGCACTCCTGCTACACTGAGTAATGTGGAAGAAACAGAGTGATTGCTTTGACTGGACAGTTATCACTTTAAAGCCTGTTTAGCTTAAGGTGACTTCAAGCTAGTAATTCATATAAAGAGTATATCTTTCTTTTGTTTTTGTTTTTGTATAACTTTTTTAAAGTTTAACTTGTTTATTATTTTGAGGATTTTATATATCAGTACTGTATTTATATCATTTTCACTTCTCTCTCCCACTCCAACTCTTCCCAGGTCCCCCCACTTCCTCTCAAATTTATGACCTCTGCCTGATATGTGTGTGTGTTATATGTGTATTTAGTGTGTTTATTTAGTGTGTTCCCTCCTCCAAGCCCTCCCATGCCTTCCACTCACTCGCAAATTTATGACCTCCTCAATTATTGTTACATATCCATACATACATAAAAACATATGTATGTATGTATGCTTACACAACTACTGAGCCATTCAATGTTGCTAATGTGTGTATGTATTTAGGGCTGGCCACTTGGAATTGGAAAGCCAATGAGGGACCTTATTCCTGGAGGAAAGTATACTCTCTCATCAGCCACCTATAGCTCTTCGTTTTGGGGTTAAGCCTTTTGCAATTTCTCCTGTCCACACTGTATGTTTATAAGATGAGATTTCTTCCAGTTCATCCACATTAAAGAGAGATTCATGGTTTGCTTGAAGTGCCTCATTGACAGCATGGACTGTTTTACTTATCTGACAGTACACTGTGTACTTTAATGGATCTTCAATGACGTAACTCACTAGCATTCATTGCTCTTTGAAAAACTGGTTTTCATTTGTATTCAGCTTGATCCTCTTCCCATATACTGAATCAGTCTGTTTCCAAAGGTCTTCAGAGAATTGACTTGTAAGTGCAAACCTCTCCCTGGCTCCTATAAAGAGAGCTCATTTAAATGGACTCCATTAAATGGACTCAATCTTGCCTCCTGGGTTCAGTGTTTGTCCTCCAACAGAGTAGAGGACTCATAGAATGTTTATAATAAGAACATAGGTAGTAAAATCATCAAGACTTGTGATTCTTTCATTTCTTCCTGAAAGAAGACCTCACCTAAGCCATCTTTGGAAGACCCATGGCTGTGGACTCTTCTCTCCACTACCAGTCAGCATCTCGAGACCATTGTTTCCTTCTGGGCCTCCCATGGCTGCCTGGAAGCTTGGAGCTGTTTGGCATTTCAAATGTTTTCTTCTAACTTGGCTTTCTAACATAACTCTTCCAAATCCATTTGGTCATTTTTAATCTGTGTTAGTAGGGTTTAGTCTAGTTATTTTTGTGCTTTCTGTCTTGAACTTGGTCCAAATCCCTTTAGGAATGGAAATAAAATTAAACACACACACACACACACACACACACACACACACACTTACTTTCATAATTCCCTGCTTCAGGCCTTTGAGATCTGGGCAGGAAGCAGAAAGCAGGTACCAAGAAGACCAGACCAAGAGAACCCTGAGCAGAGTTCAGTGATTTACTTCAAGAAGAAAATTGGGATGTAACTCACTTAAAAAAATATATATATATATATATATGTGTGTATATATATGTGTATGTATATATATATATATATATATATGCCATCAAACTCTAATTTATAAGTCTTTTTGTTTGTTTTCTTCCAAAAATGCAAGTTTTATAATACATGAGTTCACATAACCAAAAGATACTATTTTCTTAAACTTCCTTTACTTTTCAAGAAGCAAGTTCTCTGGAAGTTTCTTTTAGAAAGTTAGAATAGCAAGTTTTTATTCTTCATATTTACCATGAGTAGCATTTACTTTCCATACATTAAATCTTCCAAATCAGAGAGACAATATTCAAACCATGACAAATCAATAAATCCCTTTACTGGAAGGCAATGAAGATAGATGTATGTTCTAAAATAAGTACTGTCTGGGGCTCTGCTAAGGCTGCAAATCTCCCATTTCCTATAGCTATGATTCATACAGATCAGAAAGTTACCACAAAGCAGCATCTGAAGGAAGGACAAGTCAAGGGCTCCACAGTCCTGCTGTTGCCTGTTTTACCATTTTCAGTTGGGGATTTTATCTAAGAATACGAATCAGGCAGCAGATCCTTTGCCATGAGGAGGAATGGTCCTGTGCCACTAAGAATCTAACGCCTAACTTTGGCCTTCACTTCGATGTTCTAACAAGGTTAGTTCAGAACCCAGAGCTTCAGTACTGCCACTGCCTAAGACAACAGCTCTGCAGGCCTGCTCACTGTGTTCCTTATATGATCCCTGCCCACCCCCACCCCTCCCCACCCCGCCATAGTGAAAGCACCCTCTCTTACAGGAAGATAATTACATTTCTCAAGCCTCATACACGTCCTGAGCTGCATTGCAGCCCAGCATAATTGGAGACAGGCAGCTATTTGCCCTCTAATTTAAGCAGGTCCTGAGGCTTGGAGACAAACAGGCAAAAGCAGATGCCTGCAAGAGCTGAAGAATCATGTAGGGGTAGTACCTGGCTCAGTGGCAAGCTGAAGCACAGTCAAGGCAGGCAAGTACAACGGACATTTGACCCAGACAGAACTAATAGATTGCTGGTGCAGTCTCTAGGTTAAAAGGAAGGATGTTGCACTGGACAAAGGTGTCAGGACTGGCAGACTACCGTAGCTGCAGGAGACAGTAGCATCAGGGATCTCAGATGGTTCCACTTTTTAAGAGGTGTCACAGACCTGGTGTTTATACACATATTCCACATTTTAAAAGTTGGCATCTAGCCAATTAGATTGAAGGCAACAGCAAAATTCATCCATGTAGGCAAGGAAAACAGAATATAGGAAGTTGGTTTCTTAACTGTGACTTAGGGGAAGATCTTTACAGCATGGCATTGCTTCACAAAATATACATGGACACAAATGCTGTGGGGCTTTTTTTTAAAATTGTCTCTAGAGTAAATATTAAAGGAAAAATCCTGGCCAGATGTGATATACACCCCTTTAATCCCAACACCCAGGAAATGGAATCAGGAGGATTAAGAGTTCAAAATTATCTTCATCACATAAGAGGATCAGGAATTTAAGGTTTTCCTAACTTATATAGCCTGTTCCAGACCAGCCTAGAATATGTAAGATGCTGCCTCAAAAAAATAATTTTTTTAAACAAATATCTGGGTATAGTAGTGTAGGCTTGTAATTCTAGCACATGAGGGATGGAGGTAGAAGGATAAAGAGTTTAAGATCATCCTCAGCTATATAGCAGGTTCTAGGCCAACCTGAGCAGCTTCATGAGATCCTTGTCAAAGAAAGAAAGAAAGAAAGAAAGAAAGAAAGAAAGAAAGAAAGAAAGAAAGGAAGGAAGGAAGGAAGGAAGGAAGGAAGGAAGAAAGAAAGAAAGAAAGAAAGAAAGAAAGAAAGAAAGAAAGAAAGAAAGAAAGAAAGAAAGAAAGAGAAGGAAAGAAGGAAAATGAAGGAAAGAAAGAAAATAGGAAGGAAGGAAGGAAGGAAGGAAGGAAGGAAGGAAGGAAGGAAAAACAACAAGTAAAATCTAAAATTCCTAATGCAGAGTATGCCAAGAAGGTGAGTTTAGGGCTAGCCTGGGATACCAAAACAAAGCAGAAATGGTGATGTGGCTTGGTGGGTAAGACACTTACCATAAAGCCTCATAACCTGACTTCCATCCCTGGGACCCACATGGTGGAAGGATAAAACTAACTCCTAAGAGTTTTCCTCTGTCCTTTTAAATACAAAATCAAAAACGATTACTTATAATATGGTAACCTGGATTGGATCCTAGAACAGAAAAGAACTCACAGCTGGTAAGGTAGTGATATCCAAGCGCTATCTGGAGATACCTAGAATTTCTCTGGCTCCTTAGGGTCAGCTTGCCCTCTCTAACACTGGACACTGTGTGATCATAAAACAAGAAACAGCTCCATTACTTGCCAGGTAACCTTGGATGTGTTGTAGATGAGCCTTGTTTTCTTCATTTGAGCTGAGTAGAAGGCAATGCCCAGCAAGGCTGCTGGCAACTCACATATGGCTATGAAAAGGAGCTTAAGCACACCATGAGGACTCATGATCCCTTCCTGGAGTCCCATCCATAAATGGATGAATGATCAACCTTTTTCTGGATTTGATTGATAAGATGTCTAGCTTTTGTACTTCACACAATATACTTTAATGGGTTCTTCTGAAGCACCTAATGTTGAGGGTCTATGCAGTAGCAGAGAGATGGCTGCTGGATCGAAAATCTCTGTTAGTGGCTGGCCAATTTTTCTCTTACCCGTGACAGGGTGACCTTGAAGGCATGCCAGGGAAGTTAATCATTTACTAAGCAAAGCTTTTCCCCCAAAGACACTTGAGCTAAGACTTTTCAAGCCTGAATAAGGTTGCATTAATCCTTCTTCAAAAAGCTCTAAAACAAAACCACATCTTGCTCTTTAGCATCCGTTTGGAGATAGTTTCTATCATAAATTGGCATCCATGGGAAAGAACATTTTTTGTTGTTCACAAACTGTGGGTGCAATCTAATTCTGGTTTAATGATAAAGTTTCCAAGAGTACATGCTTGTCTCCTTTGCCTCCTTCTGAGTTCTTTTTGGGGGAAATAAAATGTTTAAAAAATATTAACCTTTTTTTATAAAGCAATATAATTTTTACAGTTAAAAATGTTAAGAAAGCCTTGATTTTAGTGTTTCTCCATTGGCTTGGTGAGACAATTTGTATACATACCACTATCTTTTATTTTCTTGAAGCAGGGTCTCAGTGTATATATAATTCAGGCATGGACTCATGAACTTCCTGTCTTAGCCTCTATTAAGGTTGCAAGCATGTGTTGCCATTTCTGGCTATAGTTGATGTCGTTTTTTTAAAGCTGGTATCTCTGCTCTTTAAGTTGCAACCTATGCTGTACACAGGCCAATGAGGAGAAACAACATCATAACGTCAGTCCTAAACACCTGAGGATGGTAGAAAGAGACATGAGTGACCTAAACATTTGAGGTCAGGATTAAAGCCTCAACCATGCAGAACTCAAACACAGCTAGATTGGGTGCTGTTCAATGGCTCTCCACCATCCCTCTGTTTGTGGGATGAGAAGACAAAGAAGAGACAATTCAGAATGTGGAGGGACCAAACCCCCTGTAGTAGAACTAGCCAGGTTGCTGCTGTTTCAGTTGTGTGCCTTGGGACACAATGATCAGAAAGGTATGCTTTGCTTCTGCTGGCACCTACTGCTCTAAGAAGTCTCTTTTCTAGAGATAACTAAGTCCCAGCTGATGTTTTAGAGCTAAAATATTTTTGAGAGTGGCTGTGCCTGTGTAGGATAAGAAAAAGTGTGTCCCAAAGATTCCAAACACGTAACAAACTCCTAGGTGCTGCCAACACCACATCAATTGCAGAAGAATCATGTTTTCACTGGAACATGTACTATGTTTTCTCCAAGAAGCAAGTTTAAGGAGTATCTGATGGAGACCGTTTCTGATCCTTAAGCTCTTGACTACACACATTCTTTATCTCACATGATTATTTATTTACTTATTTAGAGAAAGGATTTTGCTGTGTAGCTGAGGCTTCCCTAAAATTCACAATCCTCCTGCTTCAGCCTCCCGAGAGCTGAGATTACAGATATGTATCAGCCTGCCCAGCTTTGTCCGCTTTCTTTATTTAAAACAGAATCTTCCATCACTGTGTTAGGTGAGGGAAAAATAAGCTACTTATGGATTACTGGACAAATCCTGCATGTTCCATTTCAATACAGTCTTTCAGCCAAGAATGTTTAATCTAGATTTCTAAATGATTGGAGGAAATGCCACAAAGAAATAAACAATACATTCTTTAAAGATTTTACAGTACATTGAAAATGAAATAAAATTTAAATGTGGATATCCATAAATAATGTTTTGTAGGAATACAACCACACCCATTGCTTTATCTGTCCTGACTTGGATACAGACCTATAACTTACAAAGCTAAGCATATTTACTGTCTCACCTGCACTGTGCGTGTAACTCTGAAGATCAAACTAATGTTCCCCTCATTTCAGTCACAGTGATGAAGACAAACAATACATGACTAAATACAAGAGAATCATAAATTAAGATTAAAGTTATAAAGGTATCCATGCAGAACAATGGGATAAAGACAAATGGTGTCAAAAATGGAAGGGGAGAACAGTTGTGTGCAGGGGGGGTAAGGATGTGACATTTCTAAGGCAAGCTGACAAAATCAAAATGGTTAAGGAACCAGTGAGAGGAAGCCCAGACTTGACCGTTTTAGGCCAGAAAAGAGTTGTTTATACAATCTATCCACCAGTATATTGGTAGCATAAAAGCCCTCACAGAAACTGTATGGTTGAGCAGGTATGTAAATTTGAAGAATTTAGTTTACCAAAGCAAGGTAGAGACAGGATCTCACTCTTGGGGCACAGCTTGCTAACCTTTGAGGGTATAGTTGTATGTAACCTTCACAGCAAAGCTGTAAGCTAGAAACATAAACACTTAAGTCATCAGGACTAAGTAACGGGCTTTGATGGCGTTAAAGAGACTGTAATGGAGTAAGATTTAAAAAGTAAGGCTCACAGGCAGTGTGGATACTTGGTAGTGGAACACTTGCATAAAGCACTGTATTTCATCACCAGAATTCAGGGGGCATTGAAAGGGGGGCCATAGTAGCATGTTTGCAAGCATTCCAGCATTTCTTGGCTTGTGGGCCAATCTTCATCAAAACTGCATCTCTGAAGGGTGAGGAGATATCTCAATAGGTAAGGTACATGGTATTCAAGCATACGAACCTCAGTTGTATTCTTAGAACTTATATACAGAAGCAGGCAGGTCCCTATTCCTGTCTACTAGGCCAGTAAGAGACTGTCTCAAATAAGAAAACAAAAAATAAATAAAAAAGACCAGCAGCCTGGGGAAGAACAATCGTTTGACCTCTGACCAATACACACATGTGCACATGCGTCTACATGAGCATCCAAACACCACACACACACACACACACACACACACACACACACACACACACACACACACACTAAATTACTAGGATTATTTAGAAGCTGAGTCCACTGTCAAAGAAAAAGGGAAGTCTTCTCTTTTTTAAATCACAGTGAAGTCAAATTGCTTCTGTTTCTAGTACTTATATGAAGTAAAGAAGGAGACAGGGGAGGGGAGGGGAGGGGAGGGAGCCATAACAAAGAGCTCTCTCACATCACATGGCAGTTGGAAAGTCAGCCCTTCTAATAAGAACACCACACATGCACAACATCATTTTTCCTTCTCTTAAAAATCTACTTTATTCTAGAAAAGACTCAAGGCACCTTGTTTTTCCTGGTCCTCACTTAGACCTTCCTCTTCTCTATTCATTCGTTTCACACCAAAGTTAGATCTGCCCCTGTTGTCTGCACTAAGCTCATGCAGATGACATCATGATGAAGGGAGCCCATGTGGCAGGAAAGCAAAGGGCCTTTTGTTTCATTTGATTTGATTTGTTTTATAACAACTTTCTCCTTGGAGCCATCTGAGAGTCTCACAAGAACTACCTTTCTGTTCCTGGAGCATTGCTGCAAAGACAAACCACAAGGTTCTGGCTCTTCATGTTTCTACATAGTCTCCCAAAACTGTCTTGCTGGGGGCCAAACTTCCAAAACACAAAGTGTTGACAGACCCTCTTGCAAGAACCTTTTACCTCAGTTGCTATCCATGTTGCTTACAATCCCATCTGTACACAGGTTGTGAATTTCTATACTACTTGGCTTGTCTACATTCCTCCTCCTCCTGACTTATGCATACTGCCAGCCTGTATCCAGCTATCTACAGTCAAAAGAGGCCACCACTCTCCCCATATTTGACCTTATTTCCAGAAGTGGCTGGTGCAGGCCACATGAAAATGACTCTCATTAACAGCATCACATTCCATGGACCAACTGGAGATATCGGTGTCATTCCAATTTCACCTCAACTCTCAAGAAAACATACTTTAATGACCAATCTTCATGAAAATGAATTAGTTTGAAAGTAAAATAGTAAAATATTACTTGAATCTAATTTAGTTTGTTAGGGTTTTTCTTTGAGTGATTGTGTTTTGTCTTTCTTGGTTTTTTATATATTTGCTGTGTTGTAAGAAATGGCAACTTAGTACTACTCAGCTATTAAAAACAGTGGATTTATGAAATTCTTGGACTAATTGATGTATCTGGAGGATATCATTCTTAGTGAGATAACCCAATCACAAAAGAAGTCATTAGATATGCACTCACTGATAAGTGGATATTAGCCCAGAAACATAGAACACCCAAGATACAATTTGCAAAACACAAGAAAATCAGGAAGAGGGAAGACCAATGGGTGGATACTTCATTCCTCCTTAGAATAGGGAACAAAATACCCATGAAAGGAGTTACAGAGACAACGTTTGGAGCTAAGACAAAAGGATGGACTATCCACCCGAGGATCCATCCCATAATCAGCCACCAAACCCAGACACTATTGCATATGCCAGAAAGATTTTGCTGAAGGGACCCTGTTATAGCTGTCTCATATGAGGTTATGCCAGTGTCTGGCAAATACAGAAGTGTATGCTCACAGTCATCTATAAGATGAAACACAGGGCCCCCAAAGGAGAAGCTAGAGAAAGCACCCAGGGAGCTGAAGGTGTCTGCAACCCTATAGGTGGAACAACAATATGAACTAACCAGTGCCCCCAGAGCTCATGTCTCTAGCTGCATATGTATCAAAAGATGGCCTGGTCGGCCATCATTGGGAAGAGAGGCCTCTTGGTATTGCAAACTTTATATGGCTCAGTACAGGGAAATGTCAGGGCCAAGAAGCGGGAGTGGGTGGGTAGGAGAGTAGGGCGGAGGGAGGGTATAGGGAACTTTTGGAATAGCATTTGAAATGTATATTAAGAAAATATCTAATTAAAAAAAAGAAAAAATGGCAACTTAGTTGCTTTTTTATTCTTTACAAATTTCATACATGTATACAATTGAATTAGGTTTTGCTCACCTGGTCTTACCTTGGAATCATATTAACCCATCTAAACAGGCACTTTCTTCCTTGTGATCTCCTTTTCTTTGAGATAACCTAAAGAAAAATGTCCTGGCTCACATCCCATCCATTTCTGCCCCAGGTCTTGAATTAACCAGACTTCCAAAGACAGCAGATTCCTTTGCTTAGAGATAGAGATAGTACATCAACCTTTCAGGGTTAAAAAGTAAACCTTTATTGTGTCTTTCTAATCTAAACCAAATATTAGGACAATCATCTGTCACCAGAAATGAAAGGGAAGCACCTTACTGAGTAATTCCTGCAAATACTTGTAGATAGGAAGAAGTGACAGGATTAGAAAGTTTGCATTTGGGGGAAAATATTCAAAATAGCTTCACAGTGGAGAGAGACTGGCTGTCACTGCATGAAAACCAGCCATGGATTTCGCTCTCTGTAACTGCAGGAGAATTTGATATGTTAGTACCTTATGTGGGATCTTGGTGTTGGAAACATAAAAATAATGTCTATTCTGTCTTATTTTTCAATTGCTGTGATGAGATACCATGACCAAAGCAACTTATAAGAGAGTTGAATTTGGAATACATGGTTCCAGATAATTAGCATCCATGACAAGCATGGCTGGGAATATGAGAGCAGGCAGGCATGACACAGGAGTACTAGTTGAGAGCTTATATCTTGATCCACAAGCATAGCAAGAGGCAAACAGAGCTATCGGGAATGGCATAGGTTTATCTGACCTCTAGTGATACTTTTCCTCAAAGGCCGCCATACCTCTTAAGCTCTCCCAAACCCTTCCACCAACTGAAGACTCCATATTCTAACATAAATATCTTTGCTTTGAACAGGTTTACTGAACTACAATTCATGTATTTCCCAATTACCCAACTAAAGTGTAAAATCTGATGGCTGTTAGTGTATTCACACAGTTGGCACCATGATTGGTGACAAAACACTTTCTTTACAGCTTCACCAAGTCCTCCACATCCCTTGCCAGGCTCCCAACCCTAGGCAACCTCTTATTTACTTTCTCTCCATGGATTGGTAAATTCTAAACATTTGTCATAAATGAGATTATGCAGTACATAGTCTGGATCTTTATCACTCTCACGTTTTCAGGATTAACACATACTGTACAACACATTAGAACTTCATTTCTTTCCAGCTTCTGGCTATTATAAATAAGGCTGCTATGATCATAGTGGAGCATGTGTCCTTATTACCAGTTGGAACATCTTCTGGGTATACGCCCAGGAGAGCTATTGCTGGATCTTCCGGTAGTACTATGTTCAATTTTCTGAGGAACCGCCAGACTGATTTCCAGAGTGGTTGTACAAGCTTGCAATCCCACCAGCAATGGAGGAGTGTTCCTCTTTCTCCACATCCTCGCCAGCATCTTCTGTCACCTGAATTTTTGATCTTAGCCATTCTGACTGGAGTGAGGTGGAATCTCAAGATGTCCCTCAATAGAGGGATGGATACAAAAAATGTGGTACATTTACACAATGGAGTACTACTCAGCTATTAAAAATAATGAATTTATGAAATACTTGGGCAAATGGATGTATCTGGAGGATATCATCCTTAGTGAGATAACCCAATCACAAAAGTAGTCACTTGATATACACTCACTGATAACTGGATATTAGCCCAGAAACTTAGAATACCCAAGATAAAATTTGCAAAACACAAGAAAATCAAGAAGAAGGAAGACCAAAGTGTGGATACTTTATTCCTCCTTAGAATAGGGAACAAAACACCCATGGAAGGAGTTACAGAGACAAAGTTTGGAGCTGAGACAAAAGGATGGACCCCACCTGGGAATCCATCACCACCAAACCCAAACACTATTGCATATGCCAGCAAGATTTTGCTGAAAGGACCCAGATGTAGCTGTCTCTTGTGAGACTATGCCGGGGCCTAGCAAACACAGAAGTGGATGCTCACAGTCAGCTATTGGATGGATCACAGGGCCCCCAATGGAGGAGCTAGAGAAAGTATCCAAGGAGCTAAAAAAGAAAATCCTCTGTTCATTCATCTTTCCTCTCCCTCAACCCCTAGGTGTGTACTGATCTTTTCTAACCAAATATAGTTTTGTCTTTCCAAGATTGTCATGCAGTTGGAGTAGTACAGATTAATGATATTCACTTGGTAATATGCATGTGAGTATCCTCCATGGCTTTAGTTTCCAAGACAGTGTCTCATATAGTCCACACTCATCTCATACTCCCTTTGTAGCCAAACCTGCATGAACGTCCGATCCTCTTGTTTCCATCTCCTGAGAGTTTGGGTTATAGGCATGCTTCACCATGCCCTATGTAAGGCATGGGATGGAGCTCAGGGCTTCAGGCTTGTCAAACAAGCATTCCACCAACTGAGGGGCATCCTCAGCCCTGTCGTCAGTGTCTTTTCATGGTTTGATGATTTATTTTCCTTTTTTATCCACCATACCACCCTGAATGAACCCCATCTCATTGGATTTATTTTCTTTTATCCATGAGCAGTATACCATCACCTGGGCATATCATAATTTACTTAGCTTTTCACCTACTGAAGGATAGCTTAGATGTTTCTGAGTTTTAAAAAATAGACACAAAAGAACAAAACCTTTGTAAAAAATCCATGTGCACACTCTTTTGCCCACTTTCATACTGAGTTCTCTTTTGTTTATTGAATTGTGGTCATTTTTCCACACCACATTCTAGACACAAATTCCTCATGAGATATAGTATTTATAAACATTTTCTACCACTCCTTGGGTTCTCTTCTACCTCCTTGATACTGTTTTCTGAAGTACAAGTCCTTCTTTATTTTAGTTTTGATATCCAGTTGTACAGTTTTGTAGTGGCTGCTGCTTATGATTTTAATATCATATCAATGAAATCATTGCTTGAGCCAAAGTCATGAAGACTTGTATAGGTTTTCTTCCATGAATTTTATAATTTTACCATTCTCATTGAATTATCTTCCCTATTTTGGATGAGTGAGTATGGTTTGATGTTCTTACCCTTTTACAGATAACAACAAAAGAGCAGATGAATGAGGTGGACATCTGAAGCAGCTGGAAGGAAATATAGCAACAACTTCAACTGTTGCAAAACCTATGTGATGGATACATTTTTTAAGTCGATTGAAACAATTTTATAAGTAGCAAGCAAAGAAGTAAATAGGGAGAAATGAAAATCAGCAAAGCACTATTAGAAGAACAAGGTTGAACCCACTTTAGGAAATGTGGGGGTGCCCTGTGGTGTGTTGTGTGCAAGTGCTCATACATGTTGTGCTTGTATGTGTACAGAGGTGGACAAGTATCCTGCTCTGTCACTCTCCTTCCCTCCTCTTTCTCCCCTTGAGACAAAGTAGATAACTGAACATGAAGCTCGGCTGGCAGCCAACAAGCCCAGAAATCCTTTTGTCTCTGCTCACCTAACCCTCAGAACAGGGTTTTACCTGGCCTTTCCTTAGGGTGCTGGGGATCTGAACTCATGTCTTCAAGGATACTCAGCAAGCTCTTTTACCCACTGGGCCACCCTTGAGGCCCCACCTGAGGTTCTTTTGAAACTAGTTGTGGATAAGCTTAAGTGTTTTATAGTTAGCTCTGCATTATTTGCTAAGAAAATGGACTTGTCAGGGGACCTTGGCTTTGAGTGCTCTTGAAACTCGTTGCTGAAAGGCAGCAGCTACTAACCAAACCTGGCTGTCCCAAATTTCCTTGTGGCAAAGTCACATTCCAGATTGCAATGTGTACTTTGTAGATATAAAATGTACATCATAGTTGGAGGGAATACTACCAAAACAAGACAATGAACATCTCATTAATCTTCTCATGTTGATTACATGTTGGAATAATACTAGTTTGGATATTTTGTATTTAATAATGTGTATTATTAAAATGACGACACTGGATACTTCATGCTATTTTCAAAATGTAGTTATACCCCAGTACAGGGGAATGCCAGGGCCAAGAAGTGGGAGTGGGTGGGTAGGGGAGCAGGGTTGGGGGAGGATAACATTGAAATGGAAATGAAGAAAATATCTAATAAAAAATTGAAAAACAGTTTGTAGTATATGCACTTGGGCTAGCACTGTTCTAAAGTGGAAAAGATTGCACTGGAACCCTCCTGGTCTGATCCCTTTGCTACCTTTAAATAGCTGTGCAGTTTTGAGTTATTTCTTCCATACACGAACCCTAGGTAACAAATTCAGTCAGCAAACATACAAGAAACCTCACTGTATGAAAAGAAGGGAAAAAAATGAAACAGAAAATACAAGATATAAATCTGTCCCTAAGTTCATTCCTTTCCAATCATAAGGGAAGTCACTTATTAACAATGGAAATTCTCACCACTTTAGTTTTGCTACAAATATTTCAATCTTAAAATAACGAACATTGTACAATATGGGCAAGGAATGACAACGTATGTGCACAGATTATGTGGCCTTTTAGTCTTCTGAATGTATACTGTGAGCAGAGGCTGTGTGGTCCAGGAGCCCCTCACTCTACTCAGAAAGAGATTTTCCTGTGGCAGAACTTTGGTGGACCTAATGTGCAATTCCTTGGTTTATTCACACCACACTGATTCTGACCATGTGACTTTAGACAGCAGGATATCAGCAAGCAAGGTACAGCAGAGTGCTAGTAAGTGTTTGCTCACAAAGCTTATCTTATTTTTTTTTTTTTTGGTAAATGGAGCTTATTTCACCACATATTCTCTCTCTCTCTCTCTCTCTCTCTCTCTCTCTCTCTCTCTCTCTCTCTCTCTCTTCATTTATCATTGAGGTTTGACTTTTTGGAAGACTCCTTCTGGCAACTCTGTAGTTACCTTGTCAGGAAGCCTGAAAGGCCTCCAGGGAAAGTGCATACTGAGGAGGCAAGGCCAGAAGGTCACTGATTCTTTCCCTGGGGTCATTGTGCCCTGAGGGGAGATATTTAACCGCACTTTCACTTGTCAGAACCTGTAAAGAATGACTACTGGTTTCTTGTGGATTGAGCCTAGGAATGCTTCTAAGTATCCTACATGCACAGGAGAGCCCCACAACAAAGAATTACCCAGTCTGTCAGTTGAATGACAGTTGGAGGTCAAGGTTTTTCCACAACTTGCCCCGTGTGGATCAAGGACAAAGGTGCTTGGGAGAGAAACTGTTCACCCAAAATCTATAGCTGCTCTCTTAAGCCTGTCCGTTGCTCAGTGTCGGCTTCGTGCTCAGTTTGTAACTTAGGATGATTTTTGTTGACTCCCATTAGTATCCCCATCAACTGTAAGCACAATTTGCCCCTTGAACACTCAGCATTCAAGGACAGTTCCTCAACAACCACACTCGTTGTCAGGACAACAGGGACATTTCATCTCGTGCTATAGAAAGGTCAAAATTTAATCTTAGCTTCTAGAATCTCATCTATGAATTAACCTCCAGATTGGGTACTTTAACATAGTATTTTATGCTTCATCAGTTTTGTTATCAAAGAATCCTAGGCTCCCACACTGATCAGCAACTACTTGCCTCCTGATAAAAGTATGTATATATTTAAAGAAATGCAACAGTTGACAAATTTTGCCTATGAGACAAATATTTAAAGACAGAAAAAATTACAGTAAAATTGCTGATGATAAATTTTATTAAGGTGAGTTTAAGTATAGTTAATATAATTCAGTCAATAAAACTTTTAGACATATGTTTGGATATGAGTGTAAATCTCATCTCTATGATAATTTATTATGCAAATTTTATTATAAAATACAGTTATTTGCTACTGAACATGTGGGATGTTTTGAGAAATACGTAATAAGGTTAATTCATAATCATGTAAGCAATGTAGAGTGCACATAAATGAACCAAGACAGCGGAACATCATTAAGCATTATAATATTAATGGTGTGGTCTGTCATCTGAATCTTTATGCAGCATATACTGGGTGTAGCTTAAAACCCACTGTAGGTAGATTGTTGCTGCTGCAGTTGTTTTTGAGACAAAGTCTCACTATATAGTATAGGCTGGCCTGGGATTCTTGGTCCCCAAGCCTCAACCTCCCAAGTGATGAGATTAGTTATATCATCACCTTGGCTCTTTTAAGAAATACAATAGGATATGTACATCTCTGTCAGCAGAATGAAAAGGAACAGAAATGCAATGGGAGTAGCGCTTTGGAGAACCACTGGGGCAGTCAGTGGAGTTTCAAAGGAAACCCTTTCATAAATTCAATTTGCTTGGGTTTGAGGAACCTTAGGGGATTGGAGAGACACAGTTTCAACAGGCCAGCTAGCCTTCAACTGAAAGACCCGCCTGCCTCTGCCTCTGCCTCTGCCTCTGCCTCTGCCTCTGCCTCTGCCTCTGCCTCTGCCTCTGCCTCTGCCTCTGCCTCTGCCTCTGCCTCTGCCTCTGCCTCCAGAGTGCTGAGATTAAAGGCTGACACCTTTGCAGAGTTCAAGGAAGGGCCCAGAAGCAAATCCCCCAAAGATACGGTCAATCTAAATACTCTCCCAAACTCCAATCACACAAGAAGTGCCTTTAGAGTGGGCTACAATTCAAGGGCAAGTAGTCTTTGTTGTATATGGCAAGCCAAATTTCAGTAGACAGTGGTAGAGCCCAAGCAACTATCTGGCCAGGTTAATCTGTCTCTGAAAGCTTTTAAGAAATGTAAGTCAGGATCACTAGTGCTCCACTCGTCCAGGAGCTCAGGATGAATCTCCTTTCCTTAAGTGTGCTTTGTGCCCAGCGATTGGCGATTGGCTCTGACACTGCATTAGCTACTTCAGAAATGCTGAGGTGGGGGTTGAGGGCAGGGAAAGCAAAGGACTCTGGGAGAGGGGGGTTGGTTGCCGCAGCAGGGGTGGGGGTGGGGGGTGGGGGAGTCTGACTCTAGAGAATCCAAGGGACAGGAAGTTGTGAAGAGAGCCTGAGAGCCAGCCTATCTACATAAAAACGAGGACTCAGAAGGAATTGGTGAGAGGCAACTGACCACTTGAAAATACGCTTTCCTCTTGTGGCCAAGCTTAGGGGTCAAATGGTGGCTGTCATCAATGACTCCTTTACAGAGCAACACACATTTAGGAGCTAGACGGTAACATGTTCAGGTTTTGTGGACCAAGAAGCAAAAGACAAGAAAGAATGTGGGCATTTATATAATAAGAAAAAAAAAAAAAACCAAAATTTTCAGCTTTTGTTGAAAAAACTGGAAAACAAAATATTTGAGCTAATTTTGTAAAATATACATCTAAATTAAATGACAGAGAAAGAGAATTCTTGTTGGTGAGAAACCCTTTTCTTAGTCCATCTTCAAACGTAGTCTATATCACCACTTCAAGTGCAAACATGCTTCACTCCCGTGTGCAAATACAAACCGATGTGTGGGTCTGGCCTATGTAGACACGGTGTGCACTTGAAGCCCAGGTATCACCTCTGGGTTCTGAGCTTCCGGGTTGAAAGGCTGCTCCTGGCTGTGAGGCACCACATGGCCCTTTCCTGCAATGGCTCACTGTGCCCACTTTATCTGGTTGGTTGACCTCCCCATTTAAAGGCAAGTCAGGAAGTCCTATGTGGAGCCTGGAGCTCCCCTACGGAGCAACTGTACTTGGGTGCTTCGGGACCACCCAGAGCTTCAAACCCAGATGCCCAGCCTGCGTGGGCAGAAGCAGCCTCCCAGCACCCTCCAGCGACTCTTCAGCTGCTCCTCCTCCCTCTGGCTCCTCCCCCGGCCCTCCCCTCCCCTAGATCCTGCTGCTGCGTTTTCCCGCTTCACCAGCAGCCCAGGCCACCGCAGCAGCAGCAGCAACAGCCGCAGCAACGGTAGCAGTAGTCTGCATCGCAGTCCCTTTCTCCTTCTCCAGCGCGCTCCTCAGTCCCCGGTCACCATGCCTAACATCGTGCTCTTCAGCGGCAGTTCTCACCAGGACCTGTCGCAGCGCGTGGCCGATCGCCTGGGCCTGGAGCTGGGCAAGGTGGTCACCAAGAAGTTTAGCAACCAGGAGACCAGGTGGGAGCCTCGCTGGGGCTGAGGCAGGGGCCAAAGCATGCCCAGGCCAGCTCCGCGGGCGTCATGCTCTCCCTTCCGGGGCGGGACGGCAACAACGCGGCTGCAGAGCCAGGGCGGCTGCGCCAGGGGAGAAAGAAGTTCAGCAAGGGACCCCCAACCCCCACCCCCAACCCGGGTCACCCTGGAGTCTCTACGCGTATCCTCTGGCTGTTAACCTTCTGGTGGCTGGGCCTCCAATACCCGGACATCGGCGACCTGTCGACCCTTGGGCACCCCAGGCCCCTCTTTTGCACCGGCTCGCCTGGTGTCTTCAGTCCGGAAGGACAAAATCGGGGCAGTTACAGAGCGTCTGGGAGAGTGGGCGCAGTCTGTGGGCATCACTTCGGTGCCGGGAATGGTGGGGGCGGGGAGACATCGGTGGATCCGCCCGCCCCAGTTTCCAACTCTCTGCCAGA
This sequence comes from Mus musculus, assembly GCF_000001635.26. Taxonomy (NCBI): domain Eukaryota; kingdom Metazoa; phylum Chordata; class Mammalia; order Rodentia; family Muridae; genus Mus; species Mus musculus. Next base: position 167,382,014 of record NC_000086.7, on the reverse strand, counting down.
CAGAAACCCAGAATCCTGCATGGTTGAAAAGGCTCTGCACGGGTCCTGGGCACTGGGTTTATCCCAGGGAAACTTTCGAATGCCACTTCCAGCCGCTGGCGATCAGAGTACTGCCAGCTGCTCAGGTGACTCTCCAGAGCAGCAGGCTGGCCAAGCGCTGCCTTATCCAGAAAGGTGGGTTTGTGCGGGAGTTAGGCAGAGCGTGGGAAAGCGAGACGCACGTGTTGAGCGCTCGCACCCTTCCTTTAAACTTTGTTGCATCTATCATTGCGAATAGCTTCTTTGTGTTTGTGGAGCTTAGCTGCGCACAGCAACAAGACCCCAGTTTGTTCAAAATTCCACCGGTTTCTCACATTAGCAAAAGGTGCCACCAGGCAGGCGGAAGCTCTCCTCAGCTTAGACTAGGGATTCCTTGTCCTACTTGCCCAAAGCCAATTTCTTTTCCCGAATTCTATTTAGCACAGTTAACCAACTATACAGTGCACAGTGACAGATAACCGTTCTATATTTAGTAGCGCACGAATTCATTCCGCAAGTTTTACAGAAAAAAAAAAAGTCATTCTCCGTATTTACAAAAGTTAACTTAGAAACGGATTGTAGACACAAACGTCAAAACTAAAACTGAAATTTCCAGAAGGAAGCACAAAATCTTGATGATGGAATGAATCGAGAATTTGGTTGTGAGATTAAGGGCATTTTTTTTCCTTTTGGTTGTTTTATTTTGGTTTGGTTTTCGTTTTCTGGGACAGACTTTTGCTATGTATTTAGGCTGGTATTGAACTCACCCAGGTAGTAGTCCAGGTAGGCTTCGAACTCACAGGAGAACCCTTGTTTCTACCTCCCAAGCATTAGAATTTCGGGTGTGTGTGTCATCAGACCCAGTTAGATTAATATTGATGACAAAGATGATTTTTTTCTAGAGGTTATGTGAATCCCGTGTGACCTTTTCTAGGTGGTAAACTCCATTTACACAGCTTGGGTGATAATAGAAGAAACCTGTGGACAATTCAGGTGAAAGAACTGCCACTTTGTTTACTTATTGACATTACATCCTGATTGAAGTCCCCCCTCCTCCAAGCCACCCCCTAAAATAAATTAATTAATGGGGGAACAAAAGGAAGTAATCCAAACCTTCCAGGAGTCGGCAACAAGAAAACAACAATGAAATGAACTGTGACATTGAATTAAGAACAGTGAAAAATTTATTTTCATAAGTTAAAAACAACAACAACAACAAAAGAATGCCACTCTGGGGTTGGGGAATGTAGTTCAGTTGGTAGAGTTGCTTGCAGGAGTTTGCATGAAGCCCCTGTGCAGCATCAGATCAGGATATGCTGGCACACACTACGTTCTCAGCCCTTGGGTAGAAGAAGCCAGAGAAGTGGGAATTCAAGAGCATCTTTGGCTACATGAGACCATGTCTATTTTTTTTTTCTAGTACAGAGGATGTATTCCAGGTCTTTGTGTATGCTAGGCAACAAGAAGATTCAACCACTGAGCTCCATCCCCAGCGCCCTTTGTAGACTTCAATAAATGGAGGGTGCTCTAGGACTTTGGAGAAGGATGGAGCTAGGTTTGGACATAGCAAGATTTTGTTAGTCCTTGTCCAAGTTTCAGCGGCTCTGGGGGAACAACTAGAATAAGCCTCTTTGTTTAGAAGGTGTTATCATGTAAATAAAGGAGCTGGCTCTGGAGGGAGTGGGTTTTGAAAGTGTAAGTGAAGCAACCCTTCTTTGTAATCTCAGTGCAGCACAATGCTGCAAGGCCTGGCTAATCTCCATGATCTGGCTGAGTAAGGGTTTACTACTCTAAGTCCTGTATCAGCTGATAGGGGAAACTTACTCAGATGTTCAGGCGGGATTGTTCGTACATTTATTTAAATAGAAAGAAGCCTTGTCTTTAGTTTGGGTTATCTTTTCACCACTTTTGATCCTGACAACGCCTAAGCTTGAGAAGACCCCTCAGCTCTACTTTCTGTTGAATGGGTTGAGGTTTTGTTCTGTTCTATCTGGTGTAGTGGATTTGCTTTCCCTTTCTTTGAGTCAAGTTCTCATGAGGTCTAGGCTGGTCTGGAGTTCACTGTGTCACTAAGTCTGCCCTTGATTTCATGTTCCTCCTGCCCTCACCTCCCATGCGCGGATCATAGAGTACATGTCCCAGGATACCTTGCTACTCCTTGCTACATTTTATGTTCTATCCCATAGAACATTTTAAAAGGTTAATGTGCCAACTTTTCTCACAAACTACACAGAGGTGGTGGTTGTTTTTTTTCCCCCCTCCTCAGTCCTCAAATTAAGTGTTCCTGTTTGACTGTAGAGATGAGAAAACAAAGGGCAAAAGAAAAAAGAAATGGATTCAATGTATGTAAGGTACTTTTTCTTCAGTGCCTCTTGCTGAGTGAGGAGCAGAAGTCTGAATGTTATGCCCTGGTCCTCGGCACCTCAGATCCTAATTTTCTTAAATGCTACTTAATCAGACAGGCACTCTTCGGCTTTTACCTTTTCATCTGTGAATTATTTCCATTGTGCAGGGAGAAGTGCATTTCAGCTTCTCTCCCAACCCCAGCAAATGCTCCGTGATTTGGAGGACAGTGTTCGTGGTTGGAATCCCTGGTCTCTTGTATTTTTTACCCTGGTTTAATTTACTGCTATCAGGGTCCTTAACCTGTATAATGGGACCCAATGTACAGGTTACTGCCACTTAACAAATCACCAAGAACTCAGGGGCTTAAAGCAATCAGTGTTCATTTGGTTCCCAGACCTGAAGTTTGTGCAGATCAGAGCAAGAAAGGCTTGTTTCTATCTCCAGCGAGGGCTGCTAGGGTGGATACTGAGGCCACAGGACCAATTTTTGAAGATAGCTTACCCACGTGGCTGATAAGTTTGGCTAGCTTTTGCCAGAATGTTTTGACTAAGATCACTCCACAGGGCTGCTTGGGTTCCCTTGTAGCATTGGAGCTTTGTTCCAAGAAGGAGAGTTTCAATAGACAGGAAGTAGTTAAGTACCAGTTTGTTATGGCCTGGGCTTAGAAGTTGGCATATCATCACTTCTATAACATTGTTTTGGCTAAACACAGTGCCCTCTTAGGTCTAGGGAAGGCACTTAGATTCTAAGGACAGGACCTAGATCCTGTTCTACAGTAGAAAGAAGTGTTATAATTGTTGTAGTCATTAGGTATTGAGTCAGTCATATACTTCCGCCTTGCTGTTTGAGGGTCTTCTGTCTTTGGGCTGATGCACACAACCCATTAGAGAACTCCACTCCAGATTGGGGTGTGGAGGTCTTTGTAAGTAGAAGCAGAACTGGCTTTGGAAGAAATGTTACCATGGTGTTTCCCGTGCTCCCCTGGACTGCTAGTCCTAGGAGGATTGCAGTTCCTTAGTGAGGAAAGGCAGGCCAAAGAATGTGATCTTGGGGGATAAACAGTCATAAGACCAAGACTTGGGAAACTTTCTGTAAAGAGCCAGATCGTAAATATTTTAGGCATTGTGTGCCACGTGTCTCTGTTACTGCTTTGTCTTACAGATCTGTAAGCTACAAGTCCTGCATAGGTCAGCAGGGCTGCCTTCCTTCCTGAGGCTTCAAAGGCAAGTCTATTCTCATGCCTTTTTTAGTTTTCTTTTCTTTTCTCTTACAGTCTCATGCAGCCCCAGGCTAGCCTTGAACTCTCAATATGGTAGATGATGACCTTGAACTTCAGATTCTCCTGTCTCCACGTCCCAAGTACTAAAATCACAGATGTGTGTCACCATACTTGATTTAGCTACTGATGAGGCTCTAACTTCATGTATATTGGGCGAGCATTCTACCAAATAAGCTATAGCCCCAGTCCCCCTTTTCAGCTTTGTGGGCACCCTGCAGCCCTGGGACCTTGGGACCTTCATAAATAGAGTATCTCTCTGATTGGATTTAGTCATCACATCTGTTTCTACTCTTCTAGTCTTCCTCTTCCATCTTGAAGGCTAGCCATTATCACATGCAGTTAAATGTGAATAGTTACGTATGACCTTTCTGTTTTAAGATCACTTGATTAGCATGACTAATTCCACCTGGACATATACATCCCTTTTGTCATATAATCTAACATATTCGAAGGAATGCAATATAAATGTCTTTGGAGGGTCTTCATTACTGGGACTACCAACCGTTGTTAGTGTGTGTGTGTGGGGCGATGTATGAGTACAAAAACAGGGTGAGCACTGTATTTTGTCAGCCCCTGAGCTATGTAATACTTGCTTTCCAAATTAAGTCAGCCCTATGCATGATGGAATCTTGTTAAATTTCAAATGATTTGTGTGCAAGTATTGCACATGAATGTGTGCACATATGTGGACGCCAAAGAAGAACTCTGAGGAGTCAGTTCTCTTTTGCACTTGAAGGATTGTTCTTGCTTCTGCCATGCTGTATACTCCATGCTGTCTGCCTCCCAAGCTTCTAGATCTTTCTCCTATGCAAGCCTCCCACCTCTCCATCAGCGTTCTAGGGTTACAGATTCATGACACCACATCCAACTTTCTCTGTAGGTTCCAGCGACTGAACATACTTTGTTAGGCTTTTATCTACTAAGCCACCTCATTAGCCCAAGAATAGTGTTCACTCTTTAGCACTCACAATCAGGAGATGTGTTTCCGTTTCTTTTTGTGTACTGTAGCATCCATAGCAGAGAACCTTAAGCAGGAGTGTGAGCAAATAGCAAAACTAGTTTTTGGAGCCCCGCATGGTGACTCATGCCTGTTATCCTAGCACTTAGTAGATGGAGGCAGGAGGAAAAGGAGTTCAAAGTTATCTTGGCTTTGACTATAAGTGTGTGCCACCAAACCAGATTCTGATGGTGTATTTTTAAGTGGCTATATTCAGGTGGGCACAGTGAAGTTCTCTGTATTCTTTTTTTTTTTTTTTTTTTCAGTACAGCGGATGGAACCCCAAGGGTTTCATATGTGTTGATGCAAATAATCTACCATTGAGCTACTTGGACAACCCCAGTTTTCCGAATTGTATTTCAATATAAGAAATTACACAGGCCTGGAGAGATGGTTCAGATGGTTCAGACTGCTCTTCCAGAGGTCCTGATTTCAATTCTCAGCAACTGAGGTGGTGGGTCACAACCATCTGTAATAGGATCTGATGCCCTCTTCTGGTGTGTCTGAAGACAGCCACAGTGTATTCACATAGATAAAATAAATAAGTAAATCGTTTTTAAAAAGACTATGAACAGGTTCAACTTTTTAAAAAAAGAAGGTACACAGAGGTAAAATTCAGTTCAAGTTTTTTTTTTTTAAAGAAGTTACACAGAAGCAAAATTCACAGGATGTTCATAGTGTTTCATTTTGATTTGATTGTGTGTGTGTGTGTGTGTGTGTGTGTGTATGTGTGTGTGTGTGTGTGTGTGTGATATGTACATGTCTGTGTGGTCATGTGTTCATAGTGTCTCAGATAAATCAAATTGTTCCAACTCTTGGATCAGCATTGCCATTTTAAAACCAGAGTTCTGCGAGAGCTGATCTGACTCTTTGTGTGATACTCTGTGGTGGATATACCAAGATGCATGACACTTTCCTTCTCTCTGGCAGCCAGAGAACGTGGATGTGCTGATTTAGCTCATTCTGAATACCCCAGAAACCTTTAGACATGTGCTTTGCAAAACCTTGACTACTATACGACCTAACTCTTTTCTCCAGGTGCTACAGGATGACAACCAGCAAAGCAAGGAAGTATACCACAGGGGGAAAAAACGAAAACAAAAACAAACAAACAAACAAAAAAACCCAGAAAGTAAAAACTGGTGTGCAGCCAAGAGGTAGAGAGTATCTATGGCAACTGGGCCATTCCTGTCATGGAGCTGTGGGTTGTAGGATGTGGAGATGGACTTGAAGACTGACACTAAGAGTTTGAAATTCTGAATGGGCTGTGGGGTGGCATCTGTAGCAAATAAAGTTTAGCAGAGAAAAGGCTAAGGTAAAAGGGTGTGTATACGCACACACAAACACACACACACATACACACACGCACACACACATCGAAACGCAGGCTTGAGAGAAAAATACGAATGTTGATTTAGTTCACCTCATGGCTCAGCTCTGATCTTCATTTCCAGAATTCAAATGGAGCTGTCCATTTTTTAGCTTGAGTACTGATGTGTATTGACATGATGGCGAGGTGGGAAGTGTTCGTCTGCATGATGGGGAAGAGAGGAAGAGGTGTTAAATCCTCATCTTCCATAGTGAGTAGTCAATACCTGATGCTTCATGAAAAATTAGGATTTGGGCCTTGAATGTTAGATGGAGACTTGAAAATAAATCTTTATTGAAAAAGCCATCAAAGATTGAAATTGCTTATCTCTGGGATGTTTAACTGTTATAAGCCTTACAGCATAAATGTGCATCTCTCTCTCTCTCTCTCTCTCTCTCTCTCTCTCTCTCTCTCTCTCAGAGAGAGAGGCTAGTTCTTGTTGCTTTGTAGTCTGTGCTTGCCTGGAAAGCACAGGAATGCTCTTTTCTCAGCCTCCTGCATGCTGGGATTATAGGCTAAACTAATCATACTTTTTCATGGTTTGATTGTGTGTGTGATATGTACATGTCTCTGTGGTCATGTACATGTAGAGGCCGTCTTCCTCTATCCTCCTCTGCTTTACTTCTTGAGGCAGGGACTCTCACTGAACCTGGAGTTCATTCATTCGGCTGGCTGGCTGGCTGGTCAGCCTACAAGTGAGCTCTAAGGATCTGCTGTCTCCATTCCCCCAGTGCTGGGCTTATGGATATGTTTGCTGTTGCTCCTGGCACTTTTTAAATGTTGATTTTGGGGGAGCCAAACTGAGCTCCTCTACATTTTTGCTGATAGTCACATTACCGACTGAGCCATTTCTCCAGCTCCTGCGATTTGAATTTTTAAGACACTATCCAGTCTTAACTTTAATAGTAGAAAACATTGCCATAAGGAATTATCAGAGAAGCCTGGAACTTAGAATGGCTCCTTGAAAGGTTAGCTCTTGGTCGGCCTAGGGGAACTTAGCTCTTGCAAGGGTTCCCACACCATTCTTTGGTAAGAATGGCTCCTTGTGTGTGAACTATTAACAGCTAGGAAACAATGCGACTGAGCTCCCGCCTGCCTGGTGCGAAGCTAGCATTATGGAATGCGTTAGCCAGTGGGTGACTCCATGACCAGCTTCCAGTCTGTAAGTCTTCACTAGTAGACAACACTTGCCAGTTATCACCGCTCACAGCTGGACACTTTGGGCTGGACTTCTGTGACACCTGTGGGGAAGAACGCTTGGAAGGTCACACCTGGACGCCCCCATATACTTTTCCCTTTGCTGATTTTGTTTGGTGTCCATAGCATCTCATAAGTCACAATCAGGATTATGACTGCAGAGTCCCATGACTATACCTACTGCTGGATTGCTGAAGTTGGAGGTGGTCTCAGGAAGTCTCAGAGACTATGATATTAACCAATCTTGTGATGTCTAATTGCTAATTGTCAACATGACAGAATCTGGGATCACCTGAGAGATGAGCCCCTGGCTCTGCTTATTGGGGGGTGTATCTTAATTGTGTTAACTGAGGTGGAAAGGCCAAGTGTGTAGCACTGTTTTCTGACTGGGCCCTGACCTCTGTCAGTGGGAAAGAGAGCTGGGAAGTAGCGTGCATCCATCACTCTGCTTTCCGATTAAGAGTGAAGTGTGGGCAGCTGCTTCAAGGCCCCTCCATCTTAAGTTCCTAGCCAGGATGGACTTCACCGTGAACTGTGAGCCAAAATAAAGTCACTTTTCTTAGAGTACTTTAAATAGCAACCGACAAAGAATCCTAAGACAGATGGCGTTGTTCTTTTATAGTGTCGAGATCGGTGAAAGTGTGAGAGGGGAAGATGTCTACATCATCCAGAGTGGCTGCGGGGAGATTAATGACAACCTGATGGAGCTACTCATCATGATCAATGCGTGCAAGATTGCGTCCTCATCCAGGGTGACAGCTGTGATACCCTGCTTCCCCTACGCCCGGCAAGATAAAAAGGACAAGGTAGGCGAGGTGTGTCCTGCCCTAGCAACCCAGTGTGCTCACCACTGTTTCCTCACCTATTGCCTTCATTAGACTATCCAGAAGCCTCAGCTTTCCTCTTCAATGTAAATATGTGCCCTCACCTTGTCTATTCCAGATTTGTCACTGAACCCATCACATGTATCAACACAGGCAATGTATGTTTCAAAGGCAGTCAAATACCATTATCCTTGTTATCATGATAGAGTGTTGTAAGGTGGTGCATAGAGTTAAATACAAACACACACACACACACACACACACACACACACACACACACACACACCACTGAATGAGTACAAGTGAAGAGGAGACCATCCAAATTACTTCACTGCCTTGGATCAAGGTGAGGTCTCCAGTTGAAACATTGTGTTCTTTGTTTGGTTGGTTGTTTTTCTGAGACAGGGTTTCTCTGTGTAGCCCTGGCTATCCTGGAACTCACTTTGTAGACCAGGCTGGCCTTGAACTCAGAAATCTGCCTGCCTCTGCCTCCCAAGTGCTGGGATTAAAGGCGTGTGCCACCACCGACTGGCGCAACATTGTGCTCTTATAAGTGGTTTCCATTGTAAGACTGGGTAAAGGGGCCATAGGGTACCTGCATTGCTGCTTCTAACTGCATGCGAATTCACAGTGCTCCCCCAAAGTTTAATTAAAATCAATACTCTGTTTTTATAAGGAGAACAGCATTAATATTGCTTATTATTTTAGCAAAATTCCCACTAGTGTATGTAAGTTTCCAAGAGAAGCTGAAGAACATACAGTTGTTCTTAGCCTCGTTGACACATTAGAGAAGATTGGTTAAGGCCACCATCACAAATTACCATGAGCTGGGCAGATTTACAGAGCAGGAAATTATTCTTTAGTTTGCAGACCAGATGTCTGAGGTCAGGATGTGTCAGAGCCGTGCTTGCTATAGAATCTTTCCTGCCACTTTCAACTCCCCAGGAATTCGGGCTTCTCTTGGTCAGTGGCCTCAATGCTTCAGTCTTTGTCTTCAAGACACTCCTCTGTACGTGTGACACTGTCACAGGATTGAAGGCTATCTTCATTCTGGATGATCTCATCTCATGATCCTTCACTAATCACATCTGTAATGATGCTACTTCCAAGTGGCATTAATAGGTTCTGAGGGTCAGGACATGGACATAGATTCTTGTATGTCTCCATTCAAATCACCATAGTTTGATACAGCTTCCTCTAAGACCCCCAACTGCCAGCAACTGGGGCCTTTAGGCAATCTGTTAATTCTGATTACATTCCTTTAGGCTCTGCCTATGTCCTCTATGCCATGGTTTCTCCTCTTGTTCTGTGTCTCCCCTTCCATCCCTTATAAGGATGCATCATTGGATTTAGGGCCAAGCTTAATCAAAATGACCTCAGCTCAGTATCTTTACATTAACAGGGTCTGCAAAAAACTTTCTACAGTGAGGCTTCATTCCAGACTCATGGGCAGATAAGAATTTGGGGAGACAAAAACATTCGCCTCATGTCAGTGAAAACGAAGCTATTGTTTGAAAACAGCACTCAGGATCCCATGGATTTGAAAAATAAAACTAATAAAATTATCTGCACAAACATAAATTTATGTCCTAAGATCTCCTTGAATATTAATCTATTATCTTAAGGAATGAATTCCAGAGTCTGTAAGGAACACAGTTCTTTGTTCAGTGTTTCATCAAAATGTGATATGAAGAACTTTATTCTTTACTCAAGATGTGATTTACTTTATATGATCAATTTTTATTGCAGTCATCCAACTGTGTGCCTCAAAACCAGAGATCAAGAACAATGTATAAATGACAGATGTGGAGAGGGGTAGTAGGGTAGGTGGGAGGTGAGACTGCTCACTATGTAAAGCATGTATGTGCAAAACCACAAAACATATCCAAGTTAAAATGTATTTATAGACATTTGTGAATTTCTATTTCTATATACCATGAAATATTATTTACATTTCCCCCCAACAATTAAATATGCAAAAGAAACTTTGTAGCTCATTAACAGTACCCACATATATAGTAGGCTAGGTTGGGCCCACAATTCTCACTTTGCATTAGTTTTATAGTTAGTTTTGTGTTAATGTAACTAAAAGATCTGTGCTGAGTGACTTATAAAATGAAGGGGTTTCTTTAGTGAGGCTGGGAGATCCAAACAACTGGACTCTGGCATCCTGGCTGCTGTTCACAATATAGAAGAATAATGAACTAGCCAGATGTAAAAGGGTACGTGTGAGCAAAGGACAACCTAGTGGAGATAGACAGCTTCATTTTGTTTATTATAACCCACTCTTGTGGGAAGTTGCTCACTGAGATGGTAAATTTTAATTTTATTTGTCAACTTGACACAACCTAGAATCACCTAAGAAGAGAATCCTATGAGGGATTATCGAGGTGAGGTTTCTCTGTGGTCTTGTTTTGGGGAATCGTCTTGGTTATATTAATTCATTCTGGAAGATGCAGTATGAAAGTAGGTGACACCATTCCTTAGGCTTGGGTCCTGGGTTGAATGAAAGGAAAGTGTACTGCATCTCAGTACACATGCATTCATTCGCTCTGTTCTTGACTATGGATATGACTAGCTGCTTGAAGTGCCTGGCCCCTCCACTTTCCCAGGATGATAGACTGTATCCTAGAATTGTGAGTCAATTAAACCCCTTATACTGTCTTTGTCAGGGTGTTTTATCACAGCAACAGAAATTAAACTGACGGGCAAGCGGTTTGATATATTGCCAGCATGATTAATTTGAATCAAGTTCATGTCCTTTGTATTTTGTGTTTGGCTGGAGGATAATGGTACATTATGGCTTCTTCAGTAAATTTTGTTCTTACAAGGGTCCTGTCCAATTGTGGGGCATATGTTCGAACTCCAGATTCTTCTTTAAGGAATACAAATATTGAGACACATTTGGTGGTGATTGTTGACATACTGATACATGGTAACCTTTTCTAAAGTCAAATTTCCTAACTTCTTCTTTATTCCAAATTTATGACAGAGAAACTAGCTCTGCCTGCCACCTGCCACCTGTCATTTGCATTGCAGGAAATGTTTTGGTCTTTTGCTCTGTCCCCTGATTGCAAGCATTGCCCCAACTACTATGCCAGCAAAGAGAGCTCTATGGGCTTCTCAAACACCAGTAAATTTGTTATATAATTTTTTATTATATCTAGTGGTGTGTGTGTGTCTGTCTGTCTGTCGTGTGTGTGTGTGTGCATGCGTGGTGTGGTGTGTCTGTGTGTATGCATTTGAAGGTCAGGACAACTTGTGGCCATTGCTTCTCGCCTCCACCATGTGAGTCCCAGGGATTAAACACATGTCAACAGGTTTCATTGCAAGTGCCTTTACCAACTAAATCATCTTAACCTCACCCTCTCCCACCCCCAGTGGCTTTAATTGTTTTCAGAACTGCACTGTGTGACCAGCTATCTACCAGTTTCCCCATTGTCAAACATTTAGATATGTTTTCCATTTGGAGCCATTTTGAACCTGGGTCCCATGCCTTTCCAAACTTAGCTGCTAATGCACAAGATAAGACTATCATCAAGCAGCATTTGATCGAATGGCATTTGAGAGACAGTAAGTGCAGCTCAGGAAACTGTCACTTACTGGTGGAGAGAAGAAACAGGCCTGCAACAAATGGCTGTAAACAGAATGGCTTAAAACAGCAGCCGTGTGCTCTTGCACAACTCTGGAGTCCAACATTGCCAAATCAGGGACCAACATTTGACCGATACTGATGGATAGTAAATGAAATTGATGATGGATAAGGTGAACATGTTCAGGCTTGGTTAAGCTTTGATGTAGTGCTGGTTTCCAATCATTGATCACCTCCAACAGGATGCTCTAGAGATTAAAAGGAAGTCAAAGGCTGACTGTGCCAGGAAACAAGTGTCCACTGCTCACACTGTCCTCAGCAAGTCTTGTACAGGTCTGTAGCCTAAAGTAGCCTTAGAGGGAGTCAAGACCCATGGATTTTTCTGGAGTCATGGCTTCCTTTATTTTTAATCTTACTTAAGTCTCTGTATGTGTGTACGTGTGTATCTGTACATATGCTATAGCACACTTGTAATCAGAGGGCAATATTTTGGAATCAGTTTTCTCCTTCTACTTTTATGTAGGTCTAGGTCAAGCTTGTCTAGGTCAGGCTTGTATAACAAGCACTCTCACCTGCTGAGCTCCCTGGCTAGCCTTTTCAGCCATGACTTCTAATGGATCCGGGTAGTCAGCATGATTCAAACTATAGTAAGGAAACAGTTTACAGTTTCATTCTTGCATCCAATTGAATCTGTCAATCTGCCATTCAATGTGTAACATTTGCATTCTGTGAAGTTTTAAAAACTGACGTCTTCCTTTCAACCATGCAGCTTAGCCTGATGCTGGGTGGGCACTGAGAATTTGGTAGGAGAAAGAAGAAATGACCAGAACCTGGTAAGGTACTTCATTTCTTAGTCCACTGTTCCCATATCTCAGTGTCTGGGGACTGTGAGGACACCAACCATGATTTGAGATGGAGGAAGGTACTTCCTACTTCCTTTTTGATTTTTTTTTCAACTTTTTTTTTTCTGCTTCACTTAGGGAGGCAGAAAGCCAGGTGGTATTTGGATGTCATAGAAAGCCATGTGCTACATTTAACCTAGACAGAATATTCTTGTTGGCTACAGGAGGAGCTCTGGGCAGCCCTCCCAGGCTGTCTATTGTTCTTTTCTCTTCCTTTGGGACCGTATTGCCCACGGCCACTAATAGCACAGTGAAGTTCTGTGTAATTGCCTCTACCAAGAAGTACCAGTGGAAAGAGCCCAGAAAAAAATCTCAGGGCTTTAAAACATTTTCCAAACTTGTTTCATGTCTTTTTACCCTTTGCACTATGAATATAGAAAGGTTTATCTAGCTTTGATTTGTAAGTACCAGAACCCAAGCGCAGCTTCTCACAGGAAAGAAATGGTTTCATAAATGACCACTTAACACAATGGAATATTCACACAGGAAACTGGCAGTGATGTCATAGTAATTGTCAAAGGCATGATGTAAGCCCTGGAGTTGCAGCTTTGCAATGAAGTAGGCTCAGTTTTGAATTCAAATACCATAATTCACCTGGTTTGCCCTTTTTAAAACATATTTAACCTCTGCACCTTTGGTTTCCTTACTTGTAGACTAAGGACCATCTTAGCTGGTACAGTTGAAGCTCCTAGCCTATCATACACAAGTGAACAAGCTTTCTGAGAAGCACCAAATATTGGTGTTGTAGCCCATTGGATGGTTATGACACTTCAACTTCCATCATTTTAGTGTGGAGACTGCCATAGCCAATACGCAAAGAAATGGGTGTAACTGTCCCAATGATGCTTCATTTATGCACACTGAAATATGGGTTTTATGTCACCTTCACATGCTACAAAAATCTTATTTTTGTCTGTTTTCCAATGCTTTTATAAGAGACCTTTCCTAGCTGCAAACCAGGAATCAGGCAATTCTAACCTACCAGCTGACATTTGCTGGGTCCTGTAGTAGACACTCAGTAATTGCTAGTTCTCTTCCCTGGAGAGAACAGTGGATTGCGAGCCAGGCAGGGAATAATTACTTCTGAGAGAGTGAAGAAGGGCTGTCACCTTGAATTTTTTTTTAGAGTCATGTATAAGATTATGTTGATATTTTAATGATAAAGTGGTTGACACAAGTAAATTTCTTTAATCTTGTAATCTCTGTATGTGTTTGTATGTTTAGGGGAATGTGTGTCTGTGTGTAAGTCCTGCACACTTCCATGTGCCTGAGAAAGTGCATGAACTCAGACACCATTTTTCTGGTGTCTGGTGCTGCCTACCTTTTGTGGGTTTGTTTTTGTTTTGACTTGATGAGATTTCTCACTGGCCTGAAACGTGCCAGGTAGACAGCCTGAGAGCATCAAACCTGTCCCCTCCTTCCCAGCACAGGGTCGATAATGCCACAGCATTTTGATGTGGACTCTGAGCTTGCACTCAGCTGTTCATGCTCACAAGGCAAGTGCTTTGCCTACGTTAAATGCCACACTGATTGTTCTCTCTACAGGCTTATGGTTTGAATGAGAGTGGCCCTCTGGGTGTATATGTTTGAATGCTTGTTCTGAAGTTGGTGGGACTGTTAAGGAAAGATTGGGAAATGTGGCCTTGTTGGATGAAGTGTAAAGGTTTATCAGTGGGGCGTCTTTGAGGTTTGAGAAGCCCATGTCAGGCCAGACCTCTCCCCCCTCTCTTTCTCTCTCTTTGTATCTATCTCTTAATCATGGATGAGCTATAAGCTCTCAGCACTACTCTAGTACCACACCTGCCTTCCTGCTGCCATACTCCTTGCCAAGACAATCATGGACTTACCCTCTGAAAGTGTTAGCAATCCCCCAAATTAAATGCTTTCTTTCCTAAGTTCCATTGGAAGCCATATCTGAGGACCTGGAGCAGACTTCTGTTGGCCCCATGCTTGCTGCTTCCTTCTCTGAGTTCACAAGATCTTTGCTTAGTTGATTTAGAGGGCCTTGTTCTCTTGGTGTTCTCCAGCCCCTCGGGCTCTTCCACACAGTTCCCTGAGCCTTGAGGGAAGGGATTTGATGGAGACATCCCATTGAAACCTGAATGTTTCAAGGTCTCTCACTCTCTGCACACTGTCTAGTGGTAGGTCTCTGCATTTGTTCCCATCTGCTGCAGGAGGAAGCTTCTCTGATGATGGCTGAGCATGGCACTGATCTATGAGTACAGCAGAATGTCATTAGGCGTCATTTTATCACTAAGGTTTCTCTTTTTGACCAGTATTTGGTTTTACCCAAGGACCTTGGGCTATCTATTCACACATTCTTGGTCACCTAAACAGTGTCACTGTAGAAGAAAGGGGTTATTTCTGGTATTCTAAGAGGTACTTATTATTGTGATATTTGAACCAGACTTTGAAGGATCAAACACATGGGTGTAGCAAAGAATATGTGAGATTGGGGCAGCTAAGTATGCGAGACAAGGTCTTGGTGTTCTCTAGAGAAAGTGAACAGTCTACTATACAGGAAAGGGTGCTGCATCGGAGGCAAGGGAGAGCAATTTGCAGTTAGCTACAACCAGATTGACCAGAGTACTTGAATATTAAAGCTGAAAAAATTTCGATTCTTTCCCAAAGGCAACATGAAATACCATACAGGGGAGTTAAATAAAGATGGGAATATAGAGGAGATCAAAACAAACCCCCTCCCTTTTAAAAATAAGATGAAGAGAGGCTGGAAAAATGGCTCAATGATTGGGAACACAGGCTGTTGTTACAGAGGACCTGAGTTCTATTCCTAATCCACACGTGGTAGGTCACAAGCATCCATAACTCTACTTCCAAGGGATACAACGCTCTCTTCTGGCCTCTGAGGGTACTGCATGTACAGCATATGCAGCTGTTTATACATTCAGGCAAAAGACTCACACATCTATGTGTGTGTGTGTGTGTATGTATGTGTGTGTAAAGGAAAAACACTTCCCACTAGGCATGATTTTTCATGTCTTTAACCTCAGCTCTTTGGAAGTAGTACCAGGTATCAAGGCTAGCCTTGTCTACATAATGAGTTCCAGTACAGCTAGGGCTACATAGATAGACCCTGTCTCAAAACAGCAATAACAACAACAACAAAGCAAATAGAGAATACTTCCCTACAGTTTTACTTTTTAGAAAATCTGCTGGTGATGTTAGGAATGTTTCCGCTGATTCTGTGTGTATGTAATTATTGTAAAATTAATATATAGATGAATGTTATTTTATAATATTAACTATACTATTGATATTTGTTGGTTATATTTATAAACAATGTAAGATATATATATTCATTATAAGGTGATATGTATTTGTCTTTTAAACAATAGTGTTCGAAGGGAAATAAAGACAATATTCAATATTAACATTTTATACAATATTAAGATTGTATTTTCTTTTGTGGCTTGCATATAAGAATGTAATGGTGTTAATGACTAATCTCCTATACATGTCTGGACTATGTCTAATGATATCTGTGCAATCTCTTTGGTTGCTTTGATGTGGACTTTTTCATTGTCTGTGATTTATGATGTGGAAACTAAATCTATAAAGAAGTTACATAACTTTAGAAAAGGCATATGACAGAAGGGACAATGAACTAGTTTCTCTGAATGTTCATTTCTCAATTACCTATAACTGTTAATTCTTTCATTTGGCTTGTGTGTCACTGTTCCCGTCTAGAGCACTCTTCTGTCAGCTTTGGCTGGCCTTGCCTTAAAAGTGATTTCTTAAATCATCTTGTTGAACCTCTTTGTGTTTTCTTGCTATTTGAATTATAGGACTGTGACATTGCATTTGCACAGTTTGACTTTATCCCTTTAATATTTGTATTCTGTATGTAGTGTCAGGTGCATGGCTGCACAGTAGTGTAAGGCTGGAGATGTAGTTTAGTCAGTAGAATGCTTATCTGGGATACAGGGATTCCTGGATTTCAGCCTTAGTACCACAGAAGTTGAGCATGGTGGCACATGCCTATAATCTTAACATTCAAGAGGTAAAGGCAGGAGGATCAGGAGTTCAAGGTCAGCTTGAAGACTCAGGGTCAGTAACAAGCAAACAAGCCATGCCAAGTAGTAGTATATATTTAGTTACCAAATCCAATGTATCAAATATATCTTTTGTTGTTATAACTTATAATTTTTCTTATTGGTTCCATCTGATTCGGTTTTCTCATGACTATCATTGTGAGAGGAATCTAACAGGTTCCATCTTTTTCTGATATTAAATCCTTGTTTCTATTTTTTAGAGTCGTGCTCCAATTTCTGCTAAACTTGTGGCCAATATGCTGTCAGTTGCTGGGGCTGATCACATCATTACCATGGACCTGCATGCCTCTCAGATCCAGGTACAAACATTGTGTTTCTGTCCACGGTTAGGTCCTAACTCCCTTAACTAATTTTGAAAGATTTTGAGTCTGCACAGCTACTGTCCTGGCTGGCTGTCTTTCCTGTGGATGCCACCATTCCTAACACACCTTGCCTCCAATTCATTTA
Source organism: Mus musculus (assembly GCF_000001635.26). Taxonomy (NCBI): domain Eukaryota; kingdom Metazoa; phylum Chordata; class Mammalia; order Rodentia; family Muridae; genus Mus; species Mus musculus. The sequence goes on along the minus strand of NC_000086.7, from coordinate 167,364,970 downwards.
TGAGGAACAGAAATGCTTTCTTATATGTTTTGTGGTTCCATCTAAGCTTCTGTAAATTAGTTAGTGTAGTAGTGCATATTGTGTGTGTTTGTGTACATTGCATGTCTTCCTCAATCACTCGTCAGCTTAAGTTTTGATGACTCGGTCTCTCACTGAACCTGGATCTCATCAATTCAGGAAAGTTGGCTGACCGATGAGCTCCAAGGATCTGCATACCTCTCCTTTCCCAACACTGGGGTCACAGAATGTGCAGCATATGCTTGTACAGCAAGTTTTCTATACATTCACACACCAGGCCATCTCCCTAGTCCTGCAATACACATTTTTAGTTTCTTCATAACTTTCTCTTTTGTCACAAAGACGGACCACATTTCTCAGTACCTACTTATGATATATAATGAATGTGAAGTATTTGATGTGTGCTTAAGTGCTAAAACAACAACAAAAATCCACCTGTCTTCCAGTTTGTCCTGCAATGCTGTTCTTTCTCTCGGTGCACATAAATATCAGAGCATGCCTAGGAAATGGACTGGACTGAAAGATGCCTTGTGGCATCGCAATTGTTAGATTTAATTCTGTAACAGTTACCCACAGGGATACTGGTGTATAAAAGTATCTTTTGGATCAATAGTTCAAATGTTATTGAAAGATAGCAATTACCTTTTAAAAAAATCTGTATCCAATTAAACTAAGTCCCTTTCCCCGTGGAGCGTGCTGTGCCGTGGCTGCAAACAGTAGGCTTCTTGGGAGGTTTTATATAGGGGTTTCTCTAAGAGACCTTGGGGACTGAACTTTCTGGTGAATAGTCTTGTCGCTTATCTCATCTTGTCACCAGTCCAGGCTTCAGAGAGGTATATGGATCACCATTGGGAAGCCCCAGGGCACAGTGGGCAAGGTTCACATTGGCCAGCCCATCATGTGTATAATACCAACCTGTAAAACAAGGATTTATGCGATTGAGGTCCTACACAGGGTTAAGTTCAAGTTCCCTAGCTGACAGAAGAGCCACATCTTTTGAGAGAGAGAGAGAGAGAGAGAGAGAGAGAGAGAGAGAGAGAGAGAGAGAGAGAGAGAGCACCAAGTTTAATGCGGATGAATCTGAAGAGATGTTATCGAAGAAGCAACATTTTCTCAACAAGCGTGGGACAAATATGTCCCTAATCATGGTCCCTCAGGCATGTGGTAGGACTCTGTGTTCCTGAGGCTTTCTGCTGTGCTTAACCCTTGACCCTGCCAATCATGTACTCTAATAAATCTCACATTCAATCGGAAAACCAAGTGACATTGATTTTCCTCCTTAGGGTTTCTTTGATATTCCTGTGGATAATTTATATGCAGAACCTGCAGTTCTTCAGTGGATTCGGGAGAACATCACTGAATGGAGAAACTGTATTATTGTTTCTCCAGATGCTGGAGGAGCCAAAAGGTACCATACAAGTGATACCATACACATCTCACCTACTACTTTCCTGACTTCTGTATTTCTCTATGTCTTAAGGGAGAAAGCATGCCTTGTTCGCTGGGGGAAATAGTTGAGTAGTTAAAGCTAATGTCCCACAAGCTTGAGGACTGAAGTTGGGTCTGAAGAGCTTATATAGATGCTGAGTACGCTTTACGGTCTGTCTGTGATTTTAGCCTTGGAAGACAGGGATGGGGGAATTCCCCAAGCTATCTAACTAGCTCAGCGTTTAATTGAGAAACACTGCATCAAAAAATAAGGTAAAAGAGCAATCAAAGCACATTCCTGACATTAACTTGGAGCCTCCACATGTGTGTGCATACATGCATACCACACAAAAACACACTGACAACCTTTATAGATAGCATGCTTAGTGTGTGTGTCCCCGCGCACGTGTGTGCGTGTGTGTGTATGTGTCTGTGTGTGTGTGTGTGTGTGTGTGTGTGTGTGTGTGTGTGTGTGTGTGTGTGTGTGTGTTTGCTGGGGATAGTATTATAATGTAGCCCTGCCCCCACCAGGAAGTTTGCTTTTAATTATGCAACATTTTATTTTGTAAATGAGCAACTGAATAGGTCTCAGGCTTTGCCTCCAGAACAGAAACCCATCACTGTCCCAGCATTTCACATCATTCATGAAAATAAAACAAACACACACATACATTCTATATAATAAGAATTTTAATTAACACAATTGACTGAATTAGTCCTTCTAACCACAAACACTTGACTGGAGCAGGCACAATAGAAACCAGTTTTTCAAAATGTATATGGAACAACAAGAAAGGGGGCTAAAGTCTGTCTACATTACAGATGGGGCTGGACTGTACTCTGGTGTTCTGGGGGATGTGGGTGAGATGAGAAGGGGAAGGCAGCTTGGCCTGTCCCACCTATTCAAGTGCCTCCCTAAAGCAGGATGCGAAAAGCTAGGTCCCTAGCCAATAAGCAGAGCCTTTGGCTGAGGGAGAAAGTAGTCACCCATGAGAAATCCAACCACAAGTTTGTGCCACAGGCAGGTGAATATGAGGTCTCCCTGGGGTGTTGGACTCCCTGGACTAAGAAAATTAATACAAAATTAGTCTGACACTGCAGTACCTCTATGGAGAAAGACTTCTACAGTTTGAGTTGGTAGGGTATCAGTCACTGTACCATGTGACCTGTCAATCTGATCATCCAAAATCAGCCAGCCCTGAGGGACTAACATGCCCGGATTCCTTGTGTATAGATAGCCACCAGGGCACAGGCAGCCAGTACTTAGGAGATGTAGAATGACTGGCAAATGAACAGGTTTAACGAGAAACTGAGCGTGCTGCCACAGTGGCAACCTAAGGACATAGCCCTGAGTGGCAGTGTCAACCAGCTCTATGGAGAGCTTCAAGGGGCGCACGAACCACTAGGGGATGTGGTGTTGTGGAGGCAACAAGAATAAGATTATGCTGGTCCTACACACTGCCCACACTGCAAACTGAGCCTTAGGACCCTGAGCCTTGGAGAACTTGCCAGCTGCTATCTGGGAAGACAAACCTGGTGGAGTGGAGTGGAGTTGCCAAGGTAGGGGCTGCCATAAGAAAGGGAAAGGGAAAAGAGAACTCTCCGCACCAACTAAAGTAAAGAGGTTTATTGATGGGAGTCAATCATTTGAGTCCAGGGTAAAGAATGAAGATCAAGCTTCAGAACAACCCAAAAGGGCAGTGATCTTGGGTGTGTCTCAGTGGTGGAACCTTGGCAGTCAGGCTCATAGCCCTGGATTTCTTCTCTAGCACTGCATAGACACATTTGAGTACACACATACACACACACACACACACACACACACACACACACACACTCATTCTCATGTACCTTCTCCTCACTTGTTGATATCTTCATCTCCTTGCAGCCCTAGAATCACACTTAAAAAGACTTAAGAGTGGCCAATAAAGTAATCCCAATGCATTGCGTTCCCTGGTTCTCAGAAGAGCACATGTGTTGGGCTCTTAGCTGCTGTCCAACAGCCACTGGTTCTCAGCACAGAAGAGAAGAAAACAGGGCAGGTAACTGGAGAGGGACTCTCTGACAGCTGCTGGAAGTGCCTCTGCACAGGAAGGAGACTCACATGAACGACAGTGGCAGTTAGGTTCCCAAGCCCCCAACTATGCAGGTGTCTTAGTCAGGGTTTCTATTTCTGCACAGACATCATGACCAAGAAGCAAGTTGGGGAGGAAAGGGTGTATTCGGCTTACACTTCCACATTGCTGTTCATCACCAAGGAAGTCAGGACTGGAACTCACACAGGTCAGGAAGCAGGAGCTGATGCAGAGACCATGGAGGGATGTACCTTACTGGCTTGCTTCCCCTGGCTCGCTCAGTCTGCTCTCTTATAGAACCCAAGACTACCAGCCCAGAGATGGTCCCACCCAAAAGGGGCCCTCCCCACTTGATCACTAATTGAGAAAATGCCTTACAGTTGGATCTCATGGAGGCATTTCCTCAACTGAAGCTCCTTTCTCTGTGGTAACTCCAGCCTGTGTCAAGTTGACACAAAACTAGCCAGTACAGCAGGGTTGGGCTTGGGAGCTAGCAGTAGTCCATTCTCTAGCCCAGAGCATGATGAGCACATGTGACCTTGGGCAAGCCATTGAAGTTTTCCCAGGTCATGTCTTTTTAACCATGTGAGTGACTTTGCAGAGTCATTTCTCCTGGATTTCTTCCATATCAACTTTGCAGTTGATTTGGAAGCTTCCCAAAGTCATGAGGTAGAACATGCATTCACATCATTCAAATCTCTTCTAGGCTAAGGGGTCCGGGGTGTTAGATAACTTGGGTTATAACAGCAGTAGGGGATTCAGAATATTTTCAGATTTCTGCAACTGTTACTGGTAACCACCTCCACACATTTTCATCACACCAAGAGGAAAAATCCCATGCCCCTTAGCAGTTGCCACCCATGTCCCCTGATCCCATTGGTTACTCCAGTGTCCCTCTATGGGAAGACACATAAAAAATGTGTTCATATCAATTGATCATACAGCAAATGACCATTTTCTCTGGCATAAAAGAAAAAAGAAAATAGAACTTTGGCCCAAGCAAGTCTAAAGAATAATAGATTCCATGGAGTTCTTTTGGCCCTTTCCCTTTTCCTATCCCAACTGTCTCTATCTATAGCCAAGAATATCATTCATACTTTCAGCAAAAATATTGAAACAGAGGCTAGTAAGATGACCCAGGAGTTAAAGGTGTCTGTATCCCAGTCTGATAACCTGAGCTTAATACCTGGGAGCCTCATAAGAGAAGACCTATTTCTTCAATATATTCTGACTGCCACACTTGTGCTTTGGCATACATGCATACACACACACACACACACACACACACACACAGTAATAAAAAATTAAAGCAAATTGAAAGAAAATAGAAAAGGTAACTCAGCTTCATCAAGTACTGTTGTTCTTTCCAGTGTTAGGGTAGTGTTCAAACATACATCCCCTGGTTCCATAGACGCAGACTACCGGTAATGTGTTCCCATGATTTGACTGTGGAACCTTTCCCCCAGCCTCCTTTGCCTGCACACTTGCGCCACAGCTGCGTTGGGGGTTGTAGAACCTGGGAGGCAGAGTGTCACTAGAAGAAGGTCATTGTGGGGTTGTAGTTTATAACCCAGATCAGCTTCTGCTTGGGTCTCTGCTTCCTGTTCCTCTAAGATGTGGCAAATAGAAGCCACCTGCTCCTGCCACAAAGAAGTTGCCTACTACCAGCCATTTTCCTATCCTGGTGGGCTTTATTTCCTTAAATCATGAGCCGAACGAAGTTAACCCTCTCCGCTTTGAGTTGTTCTTTGTCAGGGTTTGGTCACAGCAGTAAAAATAACACAGATGCGGCACACACTTCTCCACAGAGGTTCTTAAAAAGCGAACTCGCTATATTTTACCAGTAATTCTATAGTTATCTAACATATATTCTTGATCATTTCTCAAGGGAGGGGGGATTTATTTTGCTTTGTGATTTGAAGGTACAGCCTATTATGGCCAGGAAGGCGTGGCATCAGGAGCATATAGCAGCTAGTTGCTTTGCATTCTTAGTCAGAACAAAACACAAATGCTGGGTCTTAGTGCCCCTCTTTTCTATTTAGTGAAAGAAACCATTTCAACAGTGCCATGTATTTTCAGGGTTACCTGGTTGTTTTCATAGCTGTGTAATAGTCTCTCTCGCGCGCGCATGTGTGTATGTGTGTGTGTGTGGTCCTTCCCATGCTACTCATTCATAAACACTGTTGTTTGTGTGAAACACTGTTGTTTGTGTGATACAAATTTAGCAGAATTGTCTGACCTTTTGCATAGTTGTCTAAATAAGATACATTCCTAAAATTAAAACTGCCAGCCCAAAGGCACAGGACATTTAAGTTTTGGTGGACAGAGCTCAAAGTGGGTCTTTCAGAAAAGATATTCCAGATAGTGTTGTCCAGTATGGCTGCCAGAGTCTTGGTACCCACCCTTGCTCACATAGTGTATAATCAGTTTCAGTTGGCCTATGAGGCAAGTAGCCTGAGATATATCTTCTTGTGAACTTGGTTGTTAGGAGTGAAGTCAGGCATCCTTTCTGGTGTGATGGTTTTTTTCTATGAGTACAAACTTCCGTGTCTTAGCTGGAGACGTTTACCTGCGGATTGGCAAAGGTAGGCTATTACCTTTTAATGAGTATCTCAGGTATTTCCCCAGTTTTTTAACTGCCTCCCACTTTTATATTCTTATTCCCTAAAGAACTTTGAAAACCATCTTATACTTACATTTTGGCTTCTGGGCCTATGAAGCACTTGCCTTTCCCTTAAATTTTTTCTTCGCTTATGATTTTGCATATTTTCAAAGGTCTCTTTTTCTCTTTTAATGTTCTGATTTTTCTTGCATTTGACATTTATTGGGAAATAAAAAGTAAAATAAAAATCCAATTCCCACCTATCCTCCACCAGCTATCTAGTCATTCAAGAGCTATTGAATTATCCATCCTTTCTGTATTGGTTTAAAACAACATTTTTTATTATATACTAAGTTCTTCTGTCCCTTGCAAACTCCCACTTTTAAAAATCACAGAAGAGGGTTTGGGAGATACTCAGTGGATAAGTGTTCTTTCTGCTTAAGTGTAAGGACCTGAATTTAAATTCCTAGCACCTGTTTAAAAAGCTAGGCATGACCACATACCCTGTAACTTTAGCACTGTGACGCATATGGACAGAATGATCGGTGTGACTTCCTGGCCCAGCCTAGGCCCAGGTTCAGTGAGAGACCCTGCTTCAAAGTATAAGGTAGAAACTGATAGAACAAGCATTTTGATGGATACCTCTAGCCTCTGGGCATTTGAACCTGCACATACATGTCTCTCTCTATGTCACAGTTTGACAGTGTATGTGTGTGTGTGTGTGTGTGTGTGTGTGTGTGTGTAGGGAGGGAGGGAGAGAGAGAGAGAGAGAGAGAGAGAGAGAGAGTGAGAGAGAGAGAAAGAGAGAGAGAGAGAGATTGAGACTAGAACAGAGTAAGTGACCAAATTTAAAATGTTTTTCTGTTTAAAACTCTTCAGAATGCTCTCATGTAGCCACTCTTGCTCCCTGTGCTGGGAAAGACGGGCTCTTTAGGGATCTACAGCACATGTAGGAATTTGTGTCACGTCTTTTCTCTTTACCTGGTCTGCTATACTTCCGTGTCACCATCATATATTGCAATGGGCTACTCTCCCACTGACACTCCCCCTTGAGCAGCCTGGCAAGTCGTGCATGTCACATAGAGTTTATGATAAGATATTGTTGGCTTTTTTGCTTAATGCAAAGTCATATTCCACTAGAGAAAATATCTGTTTATCTGGACTATCGAGACTGTTTTAGAGAAAGCTTTGAGGTCAAATCTCTCCAAGTAAGGCTTGCTCTTGCCACAGGAGGTCACTCTTGGGTAGTCTTTGAAGCTTAATTGAGTTGATGAGGAACACTGACTAATAAGAAAGAAGTCTCCCTATAGTAAATCTGTGTGTGTGTGTGTGTGTGTGTGTGTGTGTGTGTGTGTGTGTGTACATATATAGTAAATAGAAATGTAAAGGGTTGTGGGTCAAACTAGGTGCTTAATATAACCTTTTTTTTCTTGATTATATATACTCTGAACATGTGGTATCAAAAAATTGGAAACTTGGAAAGAAGAATTTAATACTTTATAGCATTAGAGACATCAGTAGGAATGATTTAGTGTACTTGATGTCCTGAGAATTCACATACAGATGGCGGCTTCCAAGGCTTGTCCTCTGACCTTCACAGGCATAGGGTAGCCTGTACATGCCTGCACTCACACCCATACTACTAACAAGTAACATTTGAACAGTGTATATATGGAGAGATTGCTCAGAGAGTAAACTGCTTGCTGTATAAGTGTGTTGCCCTGAGTTTTACATTGGTGCCCAGCACCAATAGAAAAGCTCGGTGTGTCTCTTAACACTAGTGAGACAGAGACAGACAGATTCCAAGGGCTTGCTGGCCAGCCAGCCAGTCTAGCCATAACAGTGAACTTGGGGTTCTGTGAGAGGCCTGGCTCCAAGGATAAGGTGGAAAGTGATGGAAGAAGACACCCAACACCACATTCTGGCTTCCACACATAACAGGCACCAAACATAGTTTTTATTCTAGCTCTTTCCACCTCCGATTTCAATGGGATTTGTTGTATTAACCTCTCTTATGGGGGACACATCGAGTCTCCATTGTGTATGTGGAATTAATTCCATGCAGCTTTCTCAGGAAATGATAATAGTATAGCGACCTAGGGGATTTGGGGAAGGAATCTTTCCCTTTCGCTAATGCTGCATAAACTAGCAAGTCATTGACATGTCTGGAACTCCACCCAGATCAGGTGTCTATGGGCCTCAGTGCCAAGAGCCACAGAGCTCACTTTCTTTCCCTGGCCTCTCTGCCTTTCTGCCTGCCTGCTTGCAGTGGGATTATAAGGTTACACCTGGACTTAGAGCTTCAACCACAAACTGTAGTGGCTTCCACTGCTGTGCTGTGGACAAGGGGCCCTTCCTGTTTCATACCACACAAATAAATAGAAGTTATTCCGTATCTACATTTTACATAATCTGCCCAAGCATCTTTTCTTGAAAAAAAAAAGCTGTCTCATGTTCTGAGAGCCCACCTTTTCTTAATTGGAGTTTAAAAGGCTGATCATGAAATTGGCATGTGCATAGTATATACTTGAAAATGATTATGGGGCAAAAAGTTTTACCTGCCTTCAAATTATAGACTTCTTCTTTGAATTAACTGTTTAAGTAGGGAAACTTGGTAGATGGACAGTGTTAGAAAGGAAAGTTGTCTGCTGCTATGACTACGGTTTGGGTTCCTGCTGTGGTTTTCTTGAAATGAATTTTCAGGTTGTATACTTTGCCTAGTCATATCTTCAATCTGCCTTTACTGTGGAAGTGCAATTTTAGTAGCTATAAATTCATAGCCTGACTCCAGGGTGGATGCTGAGAATTTCTGACATTCTTTTCTAGGTAACCCGTCTTTACCCTTTACCTCTTTTAAGACATCATATTTTCCGTAGTTTTATTGTACTTGCTTAGGGGATTCATTTATTCAGTTTATTGCTCAGAGGATTAGAGTCTTCCAGTAGTTCTAGAAAATTCTCAGGCATTGTTTCCTTAAAGTATGCGTGTGTGTGTGTGTGTGTCTGTCTGTCTGTCTGTCTGTCTGTCTGTCTGTCTGTGTGAGAGAGAGAGAGAGACGGGTGGGGGGAGCTCCAGAGGTCAGCCTTTGGTGTCATTCTTCAGCAGCTGTCTGCCTGTGTTTTCTGAGACAGACTTTGTAACTGTGACCTAGAGTTCCCAGTTAGTCAGCCTACCTAACCCACTACCACAGGAATCCTACCTCTCCCAAAACTGGGATAACAGACACATACCGCTTCACCAAGCTTTTAGGTAATTGGTAGGGCTCAAACTCTGAACTTCGTGTGTTTGTGTGGCAAGCACTTTACCTGCTAAGCCACCTCCCATCCTCTTTTTCTCTTGACAGAGGACAGCTAGCTACTTCTGCCTCTTTGCACTCAGTTCTTCATGACTTTAAGCTCATTTTACATGTTTCTGATCTCTCCCTTTTTGGATTACATTCTAGACTCTAACTTCATCTTACCTTTAATCCACTCTATCTAGGTTTTTGCATTTTGTTGGCTGCTATGTTTATAAGTTCAATAAAATTTAAATATACTATTTTCTATTTCACACACAAAAAAACATTTCTTTTCTCCCAACTCTTTTTTTAAAATTATTACTATTTGTAAGTACACTGTAGCTGTCTTTAGACACTCCAGAAGAGGGCCCCAAATTTTGTTACGGATGGTTGTGAGCCACCATGTGGTTTCTGGGATTTGAACTCAGGACCTTCAGAAGAGCAGTAAGTGCTCTTAACCACTGAGCCATCTCTCCAGCCCTTCTCCCAACTTTTGATTGGGCATTCCTTATTACCCTTTTATTCTTATCCAGGCATCCATTTTATTGTTTTAACATGAAAAATTCCTTCATCTTCATTTTCAACTTATTCCAGTGGCTCATTCTTTGGTCTTATGATTTTGTTACAGCTGTTTCTGGCTTCCAGTTTGAGTGTCTTGCTATCCTTGGATGTCTTATGTCCCCCCCACCCCCCAGCCCTTTTGTAGAATCCTGAGATGTTGTATAATCCTGAAAGGATTTGCACATATTTCTTTTGAGTTCCTTGAAGAACTACCCCAAATTATCACTTTTAGATTCAACTCTCTGCTTGTGGGTTTTCATCCCATACATAATGGGAACTGAAATAAGCAGCCATCAGGTGAGCTGAGATGTGGTTTAGCATGTTCTAAAAACATCTGACCTTCACCCAGAATCAGAAATGAGGCAAGGTCAATGCCCTTCCTGTTCCCATAGGGGCAGGACACTATATACGCTTATCTGACAGCTGCACATTTGGTCATATTGGGTAAAAGGTATTGAGGCTGTGAGAATTATGACCGAATAAGTTGTATGAAGTTCCATATGTTCTAGCAATTTATCTCCTAGATTAATGCTCAGAAGATTTGAAGAAAGGGGTTCATCTATGCATATGCCAAAATGCATAGCCACACAATTAATAGATATGGGGTTTCCTTTTGCTTTTGTGATATGTTTTGGAACTAGACAGAGTTTAGTAGCTGTATATCATTGTGAATACACTTAATGCTGTAAAAAATACATATGCTATATATATTTTACTATAATTTTCAAAACTACTAGTCATGTTGAAAGTGTTCAGACTTTGGACATGGTACACTGAGTGAAGTACTAACATTGTGTGTGTCATGTTGCTCCCTCAGTCACAAAAAGTGAGTTTTCTCAGACAGTTGTCTACTTCCTTTGTCTTGATGGAATCACATACTCCTTTTGTAGTTGTCATCTGTAGACAACATGATGAATAGGCCTCTATGAAATGAATATCTTCCATGCACTGCTTCTAAATTTCGATATATTTGTGTTAGTCCCTCCATTTTTTTTAAACCTGAATTATACTGTGATTGATACTTGTTTTAAAAATTAAAACAGGGAAACCCTTAATGCCACATTGTACTGGTGCACTATTTTGAAAGAGGTTTCATAATCAGAGTGTATTTTTCTCAGACAAACCCAAAATGTCATGGGCTCACTCCCTACCCTGACTTCCCATTCTCTCACATGCACACTCGGGTTCTCCTGGGTCGGAAACAATGAACAGTCACACTGGATGGCAGAGGAACTAGATTCAGGCAGGCAACTTCTGACAATGTAATACTCTACTGTTATGTGGAAAGTTTTCAGTTGAGAACCATGCAATTGAGGTTTATTTTTAAATCTCACTTTTTATATTGTTTGATAATGTCATACATGTGTATAATATGTCTTCCTCAAATCCTCACTCCCCTCTCTCACCTCCAGTTTTGCTCCTACCCCCCTCCACACACACTTTTCCTTCCTAACTTCATTTGTTATTTTAAAACTTGACTTGAGCTGGGCAGTGGTGGGGCATGCCTTTAATCCCAGCACTCAGGAGGCAGAGGCAGGTGGATCTCTGAGTTCAAGGCCAGCCTGGTCTACAGAATGAGTTCCAGGAAAGCCAGGGCTACACAGAGAAACCCTGTCTCGAAAAAACAAAAACCAAACCAAAACAAAACAAAACTTGACTTGAGAGATGACTTAGAAGTTGAGAACACTGGTTCCTTTTCCAAAGGACCAAGGTTTGATTCCCAGCCCTTACATGGTAACTCACACCCATCTGTGACAGTTCCAGGAGATCCAACACTCTCTTCTGGATTCCATGGGCACAGTACACACATGGTACACCAGTCAATACATCTATGCATATAAAACAAAAATAAAATTTAAAAGACCTTCATGTTCTGAGTAAGTTTACAATTTTGTGTTGGGCAGTATTCATAGTTGTCCTTGGCTACATGCAGCCTATAGATTTTCAGGTTGAGTAGTACATCTCCACAGAAACTCATTAAGCCTAAATGATGCCCCTTTTCACAAGGCTGCAGATTGCCTGGGTGTACTAACAAAGACGTTTATCCCTAACTTGGTTCCGGAAACCAAGAAAATGTCTAAGTTTTAAGCACCTTGTCTTAAGTTGTTCCTGTGAGTTTTAAATGAACTCCCAAATCCTAACAAATGCAGTATCAGTTTCTTAACCAACAGTCTTATCTAGCTGCTAGGGTGCCCTGACATATGTGGTAAGATGCAATAGATGCAAAGTTCATCATTAGCCTGTTTTTCCATGTAGATTGTGTGGTATAGGGTCTCAACTATGCCTGGTATGACAAGTGTGGCCCAATCCTTTTCATTACCTTCACTGTGGTTGCTTGCTGAATATTTAAAATATGTTTTTCAAAAATAGATTTTATTTTTGTTTTCAGTGCTAGGGGTGGAATTCAGGGACTCATATATGCTCATGAAAATTCTGTGACAGAGTTTCTCAGTGAGGGCCTGCCTGGAGTTCACTAAATGGGCTAGCATGGCTTGCCAACAAGACCCAGGGATCTGCCAGTTTCTGATTCCCCAGTGCTAGGATTATAGACATCTGCTATCATTCCTGACTTTTTAAACATGAGCTCTGGGGATTGAACGGGGTCCTTATTCTTCCAAGGCAAGCATTTCCCATTGAGTCATTTCTTCAGCCTAGTGCCCAGCAATATATTCTTAGACATTCCCTTGCTTCTTTCCACAGGGTTACATCAATTGCAGACAGACTGAATGTGGAATTTGCTTTGATTCACAAAGAGAGAAAGAAAGCAAATGAAGTGGACCGGATGGTTCTCGTGGGTGATGTGAAGGACCGTGTGGCCATCCTGGTAGACGACATGGCCGATACATGTGGTACCATCTGCCATGCTGCAGATAAGTACGTAGGGTTGCTCAGAATGACAAGAGAACATCTCCTTAGGAAAGAAAAACATCATTTTAAAATTTTATTTGTTGTTCATATATGTGTATGTGCATGCGTGCGTGCGTGCGTGCATGTATGTGTATGCATACATATGCATTGGGAAGGCATATGTGCTATGGTGCAATGCTGGGAGTCAGAGGATGACTTTAATGAGCTAATTCTCCTCTTCCACTATGAATCACAAAGATTGAGCTAAGATTGTCAACCAACTTACCCACCAAGCATCCATTATTTGAAATTTAGCCTGCTTTTCTTTTCTTTTTTTTTTCTTTTCTTTTTTTTCTTTTTTTTCTTTTTTTTTTTTTTTCTTATTACGTATTTTCTTCAATTATATTTCCAATGCTAGCCTGCTTTTCTTAATTGTTGCTGATGAATTGACAGTGGTGTTTTAGGCCAAAGGAAACAAACACCACCACCCCCAAAAGCCCATGGGCTTTTTTTTATTTTCCAGGTTGGGCTTTCAGGTCATTTTTGAAAGTCAAGAAAGTTTCCCTAGAAATCAGTCCCAGAAAGACAAAGATAAGATGTTTGTTTGTTCCATCCTTGCTTCCTTCAGCTCAACTTTTGGGCTAGCTTCATAGCTCATGTGGCTATAAAGCTATACTTGGAAGGCAAGGAGCCTCTCCCCACTCCCTTGGCTACACTTGGCTGTGGAATCCTTGTTGAGATGCTCTCGCTGTCTCACTGGTAATTTTCTGACTTGATTACTTATCATATGTTTTGGCACTATTGGTTGAAATCAGTGGTTCTCAACATGGAATAGTTGGTTCCCTGAATAGTATTTGACAATCTCTAAAGTTGACATTGGTTGTCACATTTAAAGACATGGGAGTGTTGCTAGTGTGTGGACTAAGGATGCTGCTAAATTTTCCTTACAATGGACAATCTAGCCCCCTGAGACAAAAAAAAATAATTATGTAGATATAAGTGTCAGGGTTGATATTCTTTAATTTAATTGAATACAAACATTGTGCTAACATATACATTTAAAAGATTGTAGTTTGGGATAATAAATGCAGATGAATTTTGTCCCATCCTTTCTTTTATAGTGCACACTTTTCACTTGTAATGTTGAGACAAGGTAGACTATTTCAAGAATATTTAAATATTTGTGGACACGTAATTCTTTTGAGATGAGACCTTGCTCAGTAGCTCTGGCTTGTTTTGTCTTCCTGTCTTGGCCCCCCTAGTGCTAGGGTTACAAGTGTACACTACATCTAGTAACTTTTTGCCTTTTTAAAAATGGTTTTAGAGCTTTATTGTAGAAAGGCAGGGGGGAAGAGAGAAGGTAGAAAGAGAGAGGGAGAGGCCAGCCATGGCCACATGGAGAGAAGAGGGAAGAGAGAGAGAGAAGGAAGGCTATAGAGTAAGAGAGGGAAAAACTTAGAGAGCAATGTTTTGTCTTTTATTGTGCAGGTTACTCTCAGCTGGTGCCACCAAAGTTTATGCTATTCTTACCCATGGAATCTTCTCTGGGCCAGCTATTTCCAGAATAAATAGTGCTGCCTTTGAAGCTGTTGTTGTCACCAACACAATTCCACAAGAGGACAAAATGAAACACTGCTCCAAAATTCAGGTACTATCTATACCCCAGGCAGATCCATGCATCAAGGCACCTGCTTCAGACTCTTCAATATTATCCAGCCTTCTGTTTGCTAAGGCAGATGCTAGCAGAGACCAAAGTTTCTCATCCCAATGGAATATCAGTCAGCTTAGATCTCTCAGAAATGCCAAAATTGAGAGGTGAATGGCCACTATTTGGAAATAGCCAATGGGAAAAAAATGAAGGAAGGCAGGCAGGCAGGATGGAAGGAAATGGAGAGGACAGGAGGCTGGGATGGAATGCTGTTGGTAGAGCACTTGCATAGCATGCATGAGTTTGGGTGTTCCAGTCTCAGCACCAAATAAAGTAGTTGTGGTGATGGTGCACACCTATAATCCCTGCACTCAAGGAGATGGATATAGTAAGATCAAGCACTCAGAGTCATCCTCAAATTCAAAGTCATCCTAGGAGGGATGAGGCATTATCTCTTTAAAAAAAAAATGTCAAAAGGAAAGAGGAAATGATCTATGTAGGGTGGTACGTGGAAGGTGCAGGAGTATCATGAGACCAACCTGAGCTACACAGAATCTTGTCTCACAAACAAAATGAAATAGCCACTGGGACCAATGGTAGACTGAGAGAAAGAAAAGAAATGGCAAATGAATAAAATCACAAAATAAAAACAATAAGAGTAGAAAAATAGCTTGATGTAGCACTTGCCTAGCATGGCCAACAGTGAAAAACAAAGTTGAACATAGACTTACTCTATAGGCCAACAACTCTATCCCTAGGTAAATAGTCTCCTGAAAATGGAGTGTGGGCAGGTCAACTGGCTGTACTAAGCATATATAGTGAGCTACTTCTTCATGCCCCTCCTGACTATATGCCACTTAAATGTGGAAGGAGAAAACTGACTCTGCAAAATTGTCTTCTGGCCTCCATATGCATGCTGTGGTACATGTGTGCCCAGCCACACATATCACACACACACACACACACACACACACACACACAAAACTAATGATGATGATGATGATGACAGTAAATAAAAGAATTTTTAAAATCTCATTCATTAGTATTCCAAATTGAGATGTAGCCAAGTAAAAAGGTAGCTTGTATAAGATTTGCTTTATATTCTATGAAAAACATTGCCGTGTTTTATAAATGGATGCTAGGATTATAGTAAAAACTTAAGAAATAAAAAATGAAAGTTATAACATAGAAAAAGCAGATTTGCTATATTTTCTAGAGTAAAACCTCTGCAAATGAATAAGAAAACTAAGTTTTAAACAACCAGTATCCCGAGAAGGGACCATCTGTTGTGGGTAGCAGCACCCCTGAGTGTTCACACTGAAAATCTTCCCAAGAGCGATAGTTGGCTCAGCTGGCTGTGCTGTCTTTGAAGCTAAAACCCACAGTTGTTTGTTGTTCCCCAAAGAAATGACTGAAGGAGGTTTGACAAAAAACATACCATATACATTCTGGCTTTTCAGCTTTTAAAGAAATAGAACTGACTCCCTGTCTTTTGTGTTTTCCCTGTGTTATTCAGGTGATTGACATTTCGATGATCCTGGCTGAAGCCATTCGAAGAACCCACAATGGGGAATCCGTGTCCTATCTGTTCAGCCATGTCCCACTGTAGTCTGGATTGGAATATTGAAGATGGAGCAAGCCTCCTCCAACTTCTCACTGTCTTTGTCTGCCTGCTGTTTTAGAATTAGGACTCCGCAATTCTAGGATGATCACTGGCAAAAGCATCTGATCTGTGTCCACTCTAAGAGCCCTCTGTCTCTCCTTCTAAAGCTCAAGACTACTACTTTCCAGTCCTGGGGGAGGGCAGAGAAAGGTGGTGGTTATTTGGTCGTTAATTGAACTGGTGTCAATGAGAACTCATCTTTTCCCTCGTTCTTTTTTAGTACTTTGAGGTAACAACTTTTAAGCCTAAAATCCCATTGTGGAAATTTGTCATACATACATTTTGAGGATGCCAAAGGTGATTTCAAATGAAAGCCTTCTGTGTAAATATATAATAATGCCTGTGGATATTTGGGGGGAAATCCTAAATAACCTTTATGTCAGAGAGAACCTTGGAAAATTTATACTATCATGAATTTTGAAATTTTGTTGTTTTTTTCTTAATGATAACTGGGTTTATTTTATTGCCCTTTATCAGGACTGAATTTTATTGGGCCTAAGATAGCCACTGACATACTGACTTTTCTTAGTAGATATTAGACATATTAAAGACAATATAAGGCTGTATCATTTTTTAATTGCCACTTTGAAGATATATCATAAATGACAACTTACCGGAAACTCCCAAATTATGATCAGTGATCACTGATTTGGCTACCATTTCAGGCTGTAGTCAATGAGTTTGTGACCACGTTGATGCACAACTTTGTCTATCCCAGGGGAATTTCTCTTTAGAATGTAGCTCATGTCCTATCACCTTATTCTCAGACGTTAACAATAGCCTTTACTTTCCACATTCCCCAATAGTTTCTTGTTGTAGATGTCCACCAAAAGAAAGGCTCCTTGAAACCCCCTCACATATTTTAGGTTGATTATTATTTTATTTTTTCACATACATAAAATGGGGAGGATTTAAGAGTGCCACCAAATACACTTATTCAAACAGAGCTTACTGAGCTTGAGTTAAATGTCCTTTGGCCCTTTGTCATCAGAAGAACTCCATCTCTAATGACTAGTTAGCATCTCTAAAGCTGCTAAAATGTAGACAGGAGAGGGTTGCAAAACAGTGGAGGCAAAAGTAAATAGCTGTTCCATTAAAATAAACTTCAAAGAAATGCTTCAGAAAGCATTGTGAAGAAGAATCTCATTGTGGGTGGCATTCTTGATAAAATGATCTTTTAGTGAAGTGTGGAGGTCTGTGCCCGTAATCCCAGCACTTTAAAACTAATGCAGGAAGAGTACCACAAGTTTAAGGCCAGCCTAGGCTACACAGTGAGTTCCAGCTCAGCTTGGCCTGGAGAGCTGAGACTGTGTGTCATAAAACACAAACAAACAAAAGGCATCAGTAAGTGCACAACCTATCATTTTCCTTCTCACAAAGAAGAGGATTTGCCTGTGTACCTAAAGCTTAGGAATGCTTAAAAAAAAATCCCCCCCCCCTTGCTGAGTATTGTAGATAAATTCCCAGCCCTAAATTTTGCAGGTAAGAAATTCCTATCCATCTGAGTAGCACACTCAACCAGCACTCTGGAACAGCAGAGGAGCAGAAGTCAAATCAATGTTACAAAGTATAATTTATGTTCCTATAGAGACTGGCATTTTGATAATACCTTATTTGTAACTGTTCTGAAGAAAGTGGTTCCTATAACCTGGGATGCTCAGCTCTGTGGTACAGTCTGTCTCAGGCTTGGTTAGACATGTGTCAAAACTTGTTTGAGATGATGCAGCTGTTACTTGTGATAAATGTGCGATGTCTTAATTTCTTGGGTTTTATGGCTGTGCTGAAGACATTCTTGTGCATACCCACATGGAGATAGCTCAGTGTGTGTGTGTGTGTGTGTGTGTGTGTGTGTGTGTGTGTGTGTACATGTCCCAAAGCATTGGCATGACAAAAGCCAGTTGGTAATCATTTTATCTAAGATATTTAAAGCTTAATGTGTACCATGGATCTTAAAATAAGAATCTTCAGTTTTAAAACCCTGTCATAAAAATCTGCCTGGCTGTCCTCTGAATTTGAGAACCAATTGTTTCTGTCCTTACTTGGCCTGAGTTAGTATTTTAAAGTACCTCTGAATACATTTGTGAACTAATTAGACTGGACTGGGCCTTATACAGTGGAAATATGGTTTTAAATATTGGTTTCAGTTTGGCTAAAATGACGAAGGCTGCCTCATGAGCAGCCTTATTTCAGAACTTTCTTGTTCCTTGCTGCTTGTGGTAAAGAAACATAATGGAAATTACCAAATAGATCAGCTCTGTCCAACTCTATGTAAGGAGAGCATGTTAGTCATATCTACCCAAAAAGGGGAGCCAGGAAATAGTGAATATACCAAAGTTGTTTATCCTCCACATAATTTTATTAGTTTACTTATAGATGTTCATATGCTAACTTTCCTTTGTTAGATACAATGTCGACTAAATTCAGGACATTTCTTGCAGCGCTTGCCCTGGTTTTAGAGACTAGAGAATTTTGAGATCTGGTGCCATTTACTAAGACATTTCAATAAAATCATGCTGACTACTTTCTTTCATAGTTCTTGTCATCCTTTTGGAATTCTGGTTTTGGATGAAATGATCTGCTGATGAAGTGCCTGAGAATGTTCATTACTATAAGTTAACCATCCAGTTTGCAAAAGGAGAGGAAAGCCAGAAATAATTAAAATGTCCTCTTCACGACTTTTTCTTTGTGAAGGACTTATTGGCTATCTTCTCTCACAAGGCATCATCGATGCTCCACAGAGCACATCCAAATTGATCATTCTAGAGACTATCTTTCAAATTAAAGACCAGGAGTGGGGAGATGGTACCTGCCACCAAGCTGACCTGAGTTTAGTCCCTGGGACCCACATGGTGGGAGGAGAGAGTTGTCTTCTAACCACCACATGGAAATGTAGAATGCAAATGCCCACCTCCACACACCCTTATATCCATGCATTGCTACAGTGTATTATACATACAATTATCTAAAAAGTAGAGAAACTCATTATCCATGTATTGGAACAGTCCAAACTTAAGTGCAGACTGCATAGAAGTTGTCCACATGCTTTGTTTTAAAGGATGCCCAAAAGGGTTTCTGTCCTTTTAGAACATGCCCCCTCACACCCTGTTCTGTGATGCTTTAAATTTTGCTTGTGGGAACAAAATAATTGCATGTCCCTGTTGTGCGAATGTGTGTATCTGCCCATCTGTCTGTGTACATGTTCATGTGTGAGCGTGGATGTGAATGCCAGAGGTTGAGCTCTCCTCAGCTCTCCCCTGCCTTATTTATTTATTTATTTGTTTATTTATTTATTTATATTTATTTGACATCATCTCTCACCGAACCTGGAGCTCACGAATTTGGCTCTACTAGCTGGCCAGTGAGCTCTGGAAATCTTCTGTCTCCAGTGCTAGGATTAACAGGCAAACTGCTACCACACCGTTTTTTACATGGGTTCTGGGGACACAAACTCAGGTCCTCATGCTTCTGTGCGGCGCGTGCCTTATAGACTGTGCCAGTTCTCTAGCCTCAGGACAAGATACACAGTTATTTTCTTGGATGTATGAGAAATGCTTGAGTGAAAGTGACACCCAAAGAAAGGCCTTAAAAATCACCAGACAGCCAGGCATGGAGTACATGCCTTGACTCCCAGTACTCAAGAGGTGAAGGCAGACTGATCTCAAGGCCAGATCGGTCTACATAGTGAGCTCCAGGACAGCCAAGGCTACAAACATGGGTTGCTATCTTGGAAAACAAGCAAGCAAAACTACTATGCATTATAAAGAACTGTCACCAGGTCTGTGAGGAAAGAACACCATAAGGTCACTTAAAAGGAGATTTACTGCAAAAGAGAGGTTTACAGTGGTGCCCAAGAATGCTGCCCCATCTTGGAAGTGTTTCATTCCTCATAGAAGTCCCCTCTAATCCACCCATGAACTCCAGGCATCAGACCAAATGAAGTAGAGATAGTTGAAGGCTGTGAAATTTGGAGTGTTGAATCTAGTCAGGAGTTTAGTAAGGGCTTAGTGAAGGTACCACTGCTAGAAGTGGTCATCTGCCGTAGAATTGTCCAGAATGCAATATCCATTTTCCAGCACAGACTGAGTGGTTCATGGTGTGTTTGAAGGGGGAATAGCCAATGTAGATGGGGGCTTGGAGTAGAAACATGACCATATCCTTCATCTAAATTGTGTGTATAAGTCAACAAACTACTTAAAACTGATGAGCTTATAGACCTTGTGGGTCTAGGCAGATGACTCAGCACTTAAGACTGCTTGATATGCAAGTATGAGGGCCCAAGGTCAAATTCCTAGCTTGTTTATAAGAAACCAGATGTGGCCACTCCAGCACTCTAAGGAGTGGATACAAGAAGGTAATGGGGCTTTGCTGGCTGCCAGCCTAGCTCAAGATTCAGTAACCTGTCTTAAAGGGATAAATCCGTGACAGAGCAGGACACTTGATCTCACACAGACAAATGATCAGATTTTACCCTAACTTTAAATTTTAGAGCAGCCATTGTAACTATATCTTCAAATGGGTCAAAGACAGGAAGAAGAGAGGCAGTCATTAGTTTTGCGGGTGTTTAACCTAAAATGGGATACAACTTCCTTGCCTACCACTATAGGAGTAAGTACTTGGTTTTCTCACATGCTTGTCTGAGCCAAAGGTAGCGCTGAGGCAATAACAAGTAGCTGCATGTGGGAAACACTCCTAGTGGGCTGCAGAAGTGGCAGGTAGGGTAGGGATGAACTTGTGACCATGGAGATGCTGCCCCGCCAAGGCCTTGTACAAGCTGGTTGTGCTCCAGGCTTTTGTCACCATCCTATGAGAGGTACAGTTGAAAGGGATGCCCAGTTGAGTTCTGTGGCCAAAAGATAAAACAGCTAAACTGATTTCACAGTTTAAAAGTGTGATAAAATGAGAAATGAGAATGCCTGAAGAAGGAAAGCCGTGGGAAGTGCCCTCAATTAAGAATGTGGCAAACTGGAGTCTGATCCTGACATGTGTCAGGACATGTGACTTGACCTCATGACAAGTGTCAGTAGTCCTGTGAGACTTGAATGTCTGTGCAAAACTCATATAAGGGAAGATCATTACCAATGCCCCAGCAATTTTATCATTCTAGGTATAGTTGAAATAGTTGGACCCACTGAAGACTGTGGTTCCAGTAAGGGATGATAGAAAGTTACTTCTCTGCCTTCCTCTATTGAGTGGCCAACTCATTTTGGTTTGTCTGGGACTTTGCAGTGTAGGTCTGATATCTCTGGAAGCACTTCAGTGCTGAGAAACCTGGGACAATTGATTGCCATAGTGCCCTTTCTTTTAAGGTGGGAAGTTATGGGCTCCCAGGACTATTGTTTACATATGGAAATACATGTAGCTGCTGCAGATGGAAGGTGGAAGTTATTCTAAATGTGCTAGGTATATTGTTTGGAAGAGGATATGTATGCATTGAACATACAGGTGAAGGAACCAGGCTGTCGGGTACACAATTACAAGGTGTATGTGTGTTTGTGTGTGTGTGTGTGTGTGTGTGTGTGTGTGTGTGTGTGTGTGTGCATCTGCCTGAAGTAAAAATGGGAATCTGAGTGTACTAAACTGTCTACTATGTTTGCATGGCTAAATAGTAGGCAATGGTGGTGGTTTTAATGAGAATGGCTCCCATAGGCTTATATATTTAAGTGCTTGGTCCCCAGTTGGTGGAACTGTTTAGGAAGGAAGAAGAGGTATGGCTTAGTTGGAAGAAGTTATCACTGGTGGTAAACTTTGAGGTTTGAAAAGCTCCTGCCATTTCAACATTCCCAGTCTCTCTCTCTCTCTCTCTCTCTCTCTCTCTCTCTCTCTCTCTCTCTCTCCCCTCCCTCCCTCTATCCCTCCCCCCTCTCTCCCTCCCTCCCTCCCTCCCTCCCTTCCTCCTTCTGCCTCCATGGTGATCATGGACTCCCCCTCTGAAACTGTAGGCCCCCATTAAATGCTTTCTTCTATAAGTTACCTGGGTCATGATATCTTTTCACAGAAACAAAAAAAAATAACTATGACAGCATTCATTAATCATATTTAATAAGTTCAAGGAGAATAAATATTTAAAATGATCAATATTATCAATGGATAAAGAATGATTTATATCCAAATGAATACTTGTTTTAGAACTTTTTCTTAGCATATTAGACTTTCTCATATTTAATGTTCTAAAAGTATGAACTGGGGTATGGTTCAGTTGATAGGTGCTTGCCTAGCATGCAGAAAGCCTTGGGTACAAGCTCTGTAAATCCACAATCAGGTATGATGGAACAGGAGACATGTCTGTAATTGCAGGATATAGGAGGCTAATTAAGAGGATAAGAAGTTCAAGGCCACTTTTGGTTACATAGTAAATTTCACGTACCCCTGGGCTACATGAAACCCTGTCATAAAAAATTTAATAACACAACATTTATAAATGTGAAGTATTAAAAAGGGGGAAAAGGTTTCTAATATAGCATGTTCCAGAACAGCTAGGACTACATAAAAAGACCCTGTCTCCAAGCAACAGCAGCAACAACAATAATAGTAAATAAGACAAGGTTTATGGGTATGTGTGAGTGTCTTCATGTATATATGGCATCAACTGCCTGCCTGGTGGCCTTGGAGGCCAGAAGAACGCATCAGATCCCCTGGAACTGGGTTTATGAACAGTTGTGAGCTGCTGATGTGGGGTTGGGAGCTACACCTAGGTCTTCAGCACAAGCAGCAAGGGCTCTGAACAATTGGCCAATTTATCTAGTCACTGTGTAGTGTTGTTTTGCTTTGTTTTTGTTTACGAAGCAAAGTTCTCAGTATTTTGTGCAGGCTGCGTGGGAACTAGTGAACTTCCTGTCTCTGCCTCCAGAATCCTGAGATTGCACAGTGCACTTCAGTGCCTAGCTGAGGCTTCGTGGTCATTGATGATTACAATTCAGCATCCTTCAAAGAATCAGAAACAACAGATCTTGATGTATTGATTCCCTTACAGGGATATTATAGAAATCCCAAGAGGTGGGTTATTAGCTTCATGGTTTCTAATGGACTATGCTTCTCAGTATTCATGTCATTATGGACTGACAGCCTTCCCATATTGAGTTTGGCCTTGGGTAACAAATAAAATACTATCAAGCACGAGGTAAGCAAATATGTAGTATATGCTGGTACACCAGAGCTAGTTTCTCTTAAAATAGTTGCTGTTAGGATCTAGCCACCATAACAAGAAGTCCGAGTTATACACATTGAAAGAGAAGTGATCAGGTAGCCAAAGCAGCTAGAATACAGGTCTGGCCCCAACAGGCCCATCTCCTTGTTTCCCAAACTCCTGCCCAGAAGCAATAGATAGAGGGACTCCTGAAAGACCACAACTGTGACCAACTGAAAAGCTCACAGCACATCTGTGACCAACACTGGAATTAGGAACAAACTGGTGCTGTGTTAATACCCTAAGATTTGTGTTGGTTTTTACACATCAGCAGATAAGCAAAATATGACCTTATGCAAAATGAGTTGGATCATCAAATATGGGAAAGAAATCCTTAAACTCAGAACTCAGAACTGGACAAATTGCTACAGTCCTGGCTGATTCCATAACGTGCAGTGAAGTATGAAGGTGAACCATTGAATGAAGACTCGAGGTCCTGGAGAGAGCGCTTGGCAGTTAAGAGCACACACATTCTTGCAGAGGCCCTTGGTTCAGGTTGCAGCACCAATGCTGGGTACCTAACAACCACATGTGACTCCACTTGCAGGGCCTCCTATTGCTAGCTCCTGGCCTCCCACATAACACTCATGTGCACAAACCTGGCATATACACATAATGAAAAAAATTAAAAAGATAGGAGTCTGGCTTATTGATAAATCTATTTTTCTCTAAGGATTAGCTTCCTTCTGGGCAAATGAGGGTTAAGAGCTGCTGCCTCCCAGCTCTTCTGTGTTTACATTTACATGGGTGATGGTACCTCTGATTCCATGGAGGTGGCAACAGGATGAAGACAGTGCTTGAAAGGCAAACCGAAGCATAACAGTTTTCAAAGGGTTGAGTCCAATAAACAAGATGTTATACCTCAGAAGCTCCAAGCCAGAGTGACTCAGGAACTCTACAGAAGGAACACAAAGAAGAGACAAAAGTTCTGTAGGATAACCACCAAAATAAAGGAATGTAACTGTTTGGCTGGTTAAACATTAACAAAACTGCTTGGCTTAATTGGAAATGTATTGACTACTTCTCATTGAATAAGCTTAAGTTCTCACTTTTAGGATTGTGGTCCCGATGGATCAAACCCACATTCATGTTCATGTTAGGCGATTAATTGCCCTGTCACTGTAATGTGGCCCTAAACCCTGATTTTCTTTAATATGTGCATTTTCAAGAAACAGCTAAGTTTCACCTATTATTGTCATTTCATCCCAAAATAGCCTTTCCTTTCTTTGAAACCAAGTCAACTAGCTACTCTATGATTTGTATCAGGGGCCTTCAAACATCTGTGCCTTCAGACTCATTTGGTGAACTCCCATTTGTATTTAGGACTAGCCTTCAGTCCTAAAGAAGATGTGTGTTATGTTAATTTGCATGCCCTGCCACAGTCTTCTTCACAGCACTTTCATTTCTTAGTAAAATGAAACTTAACCGAAGAACTAAGCATCAGGGTACTTCACATTGCAGTTTACAGGAGGCATAGCAAACAAAAGACAAAATTAATTATGACAATGGAGCTTTACAATTCTAAAAGAAATACACCATACATGAAGACTTGGGTAGTTTGTGTTCCTCTTTCATATCCTATTTGCAAAGAGCATGCTTAAGGTAACTGCAAATATTTCATATAGGAGATTATTGTGTTTTAAATATCCTAAGATATATCTAACTAATGAGGTCAAAACTCTGGAACTGTTATGAAAACAACGTGGTGTGTGAGTGTGTGTGTGTGTGTGTGTGTGTGTGTGTGCGCGTGTGTGTGTGTATGAGAGAGAGAGAGAGAGAGAGAGAGAGAGAGAGAGAGAGAGAGAGAACAAGGTCTTCTATTCATTGTATCCACTTGAGCGATTCAATTACCTAGTTTGTGTAGTTGGTCATCAGAAAATAATTTCTTCAGCTTTAAGAAAGCATGTATTACTGTAGCTCTTCTCTTTCTAAATGATTTTTAATTACACTATATATATTTCCTCCTTTCCTCCATCCAATTTCTCTGATGAACCCCCTCTTGTTTTCTCTTAGATGCATAGCTCCTTTATGTAAAATTGTTACATTCATACCTAAATACATAGATACAACCTGCTTAATCTGTCCAATGTTACCTTGTATGTATATAATCTCAGAGCTTGCATAGCCAAGTGGAGTTTCTTCCCTAGGGAAAACTATTTTTTCCACTCTTCACATTCCCCCTGTTGCTTAAAATTCTTTATCTAGGCTCTGCAAGTTTTCCCCTTTAATATTGATGTCATCATGGTTGTTTGGGTCTTGCTTAGGCATACATGGTGATGAAAATTCATAGGTGTAGTCTCTCTAAAGTCTCTCTCTCTCTTTCTCTCTCTGTCTCTCCTCTTCTCTCTCCCGCCCTGCCTCTCTCCCTCCCTTCCTTGCCTTTCCTTTTTTATTTCCTTCCTATCCCCCCCCAATACTTTTGAAATATCTTACACTGTAGCCCAGACTAGCCTTGAACTCAAAATGCTCCTGCCTTGGCCTCCTGAGCTCAGTGACGATAATCATACATTACTATAACAGGTTTCAGGTATGCTTTTCTGAACCACATAGGTGTTCACTTCTGGACCAAGTACAAAAACTGGAAGTCACTCAGACCTAGGGCTTTGTCCCTAGACATAACTTTGTTCAGTTACCGCTCTGGGTATGGTTCAATTATGACTTTCCATCCAGGTTTTAATTTCTAGATTAAAATATAACCCTCAAATAGCACAGACAGACAAAATGTAGGATATCCAATTAAATGGGAATTTTAGATAAGCAACAGATACTTTTTATATAGAAGTATGTCTCAATTTGCTTAATTTGGGCAATTCTGCACTAAATGTTTCCTAACTGGGGGCTGTTTCGTAACTGTGTTGTGTCTACATATACAAGGAAAGAGACTTAGAAGAGAAAACATGAAGCGTTGTAAAGAGCAAGAAGCCTATACTCACAAAAATAGATCTCTCCCTTCTCAATCCAATGACTTCTCTTGCGTTAACTCCACTGCAGAATATTTAGCCAATGATATAGAACCCATCACTCAAACTAGGAGCACCAACTCATGCTACAGAAGACTTTCCCCATGCCTAGAATTTTTGTGCTGTTGTGAACTCTGTCTTCCAGGTATGGCATGTCTGCTGCTGTCTTGAAATCAGAGCAGATGTGAGAATCCACATGACATTCTCACAAAACAGCCCATTCACATTCACTCATCAAGGAGGGCGCTCATGGGCTACACAAGATCTTCCTCTCCTCAATGATCTAGAAATTAACAATTGTCGGAGACAGAAGGACACTTCTTCAGTGGTATAGCTGTTCCTAAGTTGCTTGTGCTCCAGTAAGAAACCCTTCATCCATGTTTCTATAAACAACCCCAGTTACATTTATTCTTTCACCTGGGTAGCCTTGGGGTCAGTGGTTGCTTTAGTCTGTCATCAGTGCCCTGTAAGGTGTGGCTAGACTAATGCATAGCTCCCTGGGAAAAGTCATGTGAGAACTGTACTAAGTGGTTTGTGATGCCAACAATAAAAAAAAAAAAAAAAAACCTATGCTCTAGTTCCTCTTCTGTTGCTGTGATACAATGTTATGACCAATATCAAGTTGTGGGAGAAAAAGGTTTATTTGGCTTAAATTTCCAGGTCACAATCTATCATCGAAGGAGGACAGAGAAAGAACTCAAGCATCAATATGAAGCAGAAACCATGGAAGAATGCTGATGGCTGATCTGAGGCTCATGCTTAGCTTTCTTCTATAGTCCAGGAACACCCACCCAGGGAACAGTGCTGCTAACAGGGTTCTGATACCGCCAACATCAACTAACACTGAAGGCAATGCACCACAGACGTATGGCAATCTATCTAAGAAATGCTCAATTCAAACTCCCTTCTCGGATAACTCTAAGCTGTGTCAAGTTGACAGTCAAAATTAACCAGAACATTATCCATATGTCCATAATAAAGGAAAGATGAATCATACTGTAGACTGTTCAGGCCAAGGGATATTCTGTGGCTGTGATGAAAAGCTACAGAACTTATAGGATAGATGCTCTCCAGGTTAAAGTATAAAAGGAATTTCAACTAAAAAAGCCAAGAATTAAACAAAGCCCATGCTAGCAAATATAGTTTATAAGAAATGGGGATGCAACTATGTCTGAGATGCTGGAGAGCTGGCTCAGTGGGTAAGAGTGCTTGCTTTGCAAACATGAGGACCTGTGTAGGAAGCCGCCCTCACATTCGCCGTTGCAAGATGGCGCTGACATCCTGTGTTCTAAGTGGTAAACAAATAATCTGCGCATGTGCCAAGGGTAGTTTTCCACTACATGTGCTCTGCCTTCCCCGTGACGACAACTCGGCCGATGGGCTGCAGCCAATCAGGGAGTAATACGTCCTAGGCGGAGAATAATTCTCCTTAAAAAGGGACGGGGTTTCACCATTCTCTCTCTTGCTTTTGCTCTTGTTCTTGCTCTCTTGCTCTCTGGCTCCTAAAGATGTAAGCAATAGAGCTCTTGCTCTCTTGCTCTCTGGCTCCTGAAGATGTAAGCAATAAAGCTTTTGCCGCAGAAGATTCCGGTTTGTTGCGTCTTTCCTGGCCGGTCGCGAGAACGCGTGTAAGAGACCTGAGTTTCAATCTCCAGCACCTATGTAAAAATTTAGGCATGGCTGTGCATGCTTGTAACTGCAGAATTGTGAGACAGAAGCAGGCAGGTTCCAAAAGCTCCCTAGCCAGCCAGATAAGCTGGAATGGCAAACTTCAAATTCAGCGCCTTATCTCAAGACAATAAGGCCAAGAGAAACTGAGGATAACAACCAGTGTCCTGTTCTTGCCACTGTGAAATGTGAAAAAGGTCATTGCTTTGTATTTACCCAGGAGATTCATTCAACCCACTGTTCTGTTTATGTCTGTCCATCTGTCTGTCTGTCTGTCTTATCTTTTCTTTTTTTATTATTTATTTACATAAGTACTCAATTGATTTATTCACTATAAAAGCATTTTATGATTATTTTATGCTAAAACAGACACAGACCAATAGAATAGAATGGGGAACTCAGAAATAAAGCCACATAACTATGATTTCCTGATTATGGACAAATATATAAAAATTATACTTGAGAGGTTAAAAAAAAACAAAAAAAACCTCTATACAGATGGTTCTGGGAAAGCTAGATATCAATTTGCAGCAGAAGGCAAATAGATCTCCATGTCACACACTGTGCAAAGACCAACTCCAAATGGGTCAAAGACCTTAATGTAAGAGATGGACTTAGAGCTGGTAGAGAAAAAAAAAAAGGAGAGAACTCATTTTAAGACATCCTTATAGTCAAGAACTTTCTGGTCTAGAGAGATGGCAGAGCTGTTCAAAGGACTGGCTTCTCTTTCAGAGGACCTGGGTTTGATTCCCAGCACCCACATACCCCCTTACAATCACCTGTAATTCTAATTTCAACATTCTCTTCTGGCTTCTGTAGGCCACTAGGCAAGCAGGTACTATAAAGATATACAGGCAGCTTATATACATGCAATAAGAACTAAACATTTTAAAAAAGAAGTTTCTGAGTAGAGTTCTAGTTGTTAAGAAATAAAGCCAACAATTGATAAATAGGAATTTGTGAAATTAAAACAAACAAACAAACAAAGAACTAGTTCTGCACAGCAAAGGAAACAAAGAAAATCCATAGAGGAGGGAGAAATCTTTGTTAGCTAAACACCTGACATAGTGTACTGGCAAGTTTTGTGTCAACTTGACACAGGCTGGAGTTATCACAGAGAAAGGAGCTTCAGTTGAGGAAGTGCCTCCATGAGATCCAGCTGTAAGGCATTTTCTCAACTAGTGATCAAGGGAGGAGGTCCCCTTGTGGGTGGTGCCATCTCTGGGCTGGTAGTCTTGGTTCTATAAGAGAGCAGGCTGAGCGAGCCAGGGGAAGCAAGCCAGTAAAGAACATCCCTCCATGGCCTCTGCATCAGCTCCTGCTTTTTGACCTGCTTGAGTTCCAGTTCTGACTTCCTTTAGTGATAAACAGCAATGTGAAAATGTAAGCTGAATAAACCCTATCTTCCCCAACTTGCTTCATGGTCATGATGTTTGTGCGGGAATAGAAACCCTGACTAAGACACATAGGATTAACATCCAGAGGATACAAAGAACAAGAACTCAAGCAACTTAGTCAATAGTGGACTAATTGAATGAAAATAGGGCTATCAAAAAGTGAAATGCAAATAACCAGTCAAAATATGAAAAGGTACTCAATTTTGTTATCCACTGAGAAACAGAAATAAAAACTACATGGGATCCCACCTGATCCCTGTCAGAATGGACATTCTCAAGAAAACATACAGCAAAGAATAGGGAGAATAACAGCAAAAGGCAACCATTATCCACAGCTGACAGGAATGTGAACAAGCATTGTCACTATGATAAGCAATATAGAGATCCCCTCCTCAAGATAAACAAAACCAGACCAAAAAAAAAAAATCACCCAACCAACCAAAACAAAACTAGAACTATTATGTGGCCGACCTACACCATTTCTGAATATTTACCCAAAAAACTTCAAGTCAACATATTGCTGAGACACTTGAACATCAGCACTTACTGCAGTACTGTCCATAAAAGCCAAGTTGCGGAATCAACCAAGATGTCTATCAACAGAGGAGTGGCTAAAGGAAATGTGGGTATATATGCACAGTGTGATTTTTCTTTCAATTAATTATTAAAAAGAATGGAGTTGTGTCAATTGCAGGAAAAAGGATGCAACTAGAGATTATCATATTCAGGGAATTATATCAGTCCCAAAACAACAAATGTTGCAAGTTTTCTTTCCTTTATCCATCCCAGACTTTATGGACACATAGAATCACATGTGCACAGATGACTTGAATGTAGAAGTGAAACTATCTGGGCAACAAGGGGACTAATGGGAGGGGAAGGAAGGAGAAAGGGGATGGTAATGGAGGGTGAGGGTGAGTATGTACAAGTACCTTATACACTTGCAGCAGAAGTGAAGAAGAAAACAGATGCTTTACTGACTCTG
This sequence comes from Mus musculus, assembly GCF_000001635.26. NCBI lineage: Eukaryota > Metazoa > Chordata > Mammalia > Rodentia > Muridae > Mus > Mus musculus. The sequence goes on along the minus strand of NC_000086.7, from coordinate 167,334,658 downwards.
AATGACACAGAAGGCTGCACTTGTTTAAACTAGTTAATTTAACCAGGTAGTGGCCTCGATAAGATTACTGGACACTTCAATCAATGAATCTGCCTGATGCTCTTTCTCTTAAGATTCGTACTTGTTTTGATATGTATGATCACTTTCATTATCAATAGAGAGCAATTTCTTAATCACCCATTATGAACTAGATTTGTGGGACTGTAATGCCATTGGGTAACTAAGAGATGTGAATCAAGGATAAATAGTAACACAAGGAGTCAGCATATAAAATATCATAATCTCTCAGGACCTTGGCATGGAAGTCCTAAATGCATTGTTTCTGATTGTACAGCATTATCTTTCTCTTTGTGGGTAATTTTAATTAGATTTTACTTTTAGTCTTTCATGGGCCCAGTTTTCCTTCCTTCCTTCTGTGCTTCCTTCCTCCCTCCCTTCCCACCCTCCTTCCTTTCCTCCCTCCTTCCTTCTATCATCCTTTTCTTCTTTGACAAAGCTTTTTCTTACACAGCTCAAGTTGGTCTAGAACTGACCTGCCTCCTAAGTACCAATATTACAGGCATGTGGCTGCTCCATCTTTTCAAGACACCAGATGTTGCCATTTGCTGTTGTCTGTATACTTAGAAGGACTTTCACACTTCAAAATTATAATTTCTCTATGGTTTCATTTCTTATTTTATTATGTTATGTGCATGAGTGTTTTGTCCATATACATGTATTCATAACCACATGCATGCCTGGTGCCCACCCGAATAGGTCAGAGGGAAGTACTTGGACTGGAGTTACAGATGATTGTGAACTTCTATGATGGTCCTGGAGATCGCAACCAGTTCTTCTGAAATAGCAGCCAGTGCTTTGATCCACTGCACCAACTCTCCAGCCCTCTTATGGCTTCTTTTCGTACTCTCAATAGGCTGTGTCTTGTGTTTAAAGACATTTTGGACTCTAAGAAAGGAATTGAGTGTAATAAATATCCTTACTGTTTTCTAAACTCCAGGCCAGTTGCCTGAGTCATCTGCGTAATCTCTTTTGCTATTGAAGTGACTTTAAGACCTCTATGTGAGCTGTTACCTAATTCTGGCTTAGCTGTTACACTTGCTAAGTTGGAGTCATGCTGCTTTAGCATTGCAGCATTGTGAAAATGGATTCATAGATCTAGGGGAGAAGCCTTCAACTTAGCATTTTTTCATTCATAATTACCTGGCTGTTCACCAATGTTATTTTACCCTACCAGATTCAAACGCAAAGTACTTGGTGATGTGCCTTTCATTATTCAAAAGAAGATGACATTCATGAATAATGTTGCCTCATATTATTAAATAAAAAGGCCTGACTCCCCCAAGTGCCCCATTTGAAGTCAATCTGGCAAGTTTCACATGAAATCCTGTTGGTATTTCATTAAGATTGCACAGCAACTACAAATCAATTTAAACAAAACTTGTATTTTTTTTCACAGTACTGTGGTCAATATATTTCATGTCACTTATGTGTTTACAGCTTCTACAGCCGTGACAGGAAACTGATAATCTAGTTCGTTTTAGAAACTGATGAGTTCAGCAGAGTGGATATATAGTTGGGCTGGATTTAAGGAAATCAGAAGGGATGACACAGCAGTTCAGAGAAGAGCATTCCCAGTCTGAACTCAAAGTAGCAAAGTCAAGGAGCACTTACTAACATTTAGTGGGGACAACACCATAGGAGAGACAAGAACATCAGTAGATAAGAGTTACAACCAATCCCAGCCAAATAGAGGGAAGAAGCTATGGAGAGAGAGAGACTCTATCCTATGTACAGCTATGACTTCTCTTTGCAGAAACCCAATCAGAAGGCAGCAGCTAGCAAGCTGTTGTTTGTATAGCTCAGGCTCCAACCTCCCTTATCTGTCACACCACCCACATTCCTTGCATGCTTTTCCTGTCATTTCTTCCCCGCCCCCCCCCACACACACACACTTTAGATTCTCCTGCTTTAATGGCCTCCCCCCCTTCCAGAACCAGTTCAGATCAGTTGTTCTTTCTATGTGAGAAGGCTGTTAATTTTTTTATATGGCCCCAGTTTTCCCTTGTTAGGGGCCATACTCACCAAAAGAAAATGTTAATTCCCTTAAAAAGCATTGCATACACTAGCAAGATTTTGCTGAAAAAAACCCGTGATATAGCTGTCTCTTGTGAGACTATTCTTGGGCCTAGCAAACACAAAAGTGGATGCTCACAGTCAGCTATTTGATGGATCACAGGGCCCCCAATGGAGGAGCTAGAGAAAGTACCCAAGGAGCTAAAGGGATCTGCAACCCTATAGGTGGAACAACAATATGAACTAACCAGTACCCCCCGGAGCTCGTGTCTCTAGCTGCATATGTATCAGAAGATGGCCTAGTCGGCCATCAGTGGAAAGAGAGGCCCATTGGTTTTGCAAACTTTATATGCCTAAGTACAGGGGAACACCAGGGTCAAGAAGTGGGAGTGGGGGGGGGGAGAGGAGAGTGGGGAGGGGGGACATGGGGGACTTTTGGGATAGCAGTGGAAATGTAAATGAAGAAAATACCTAATTAAAAAAAAGGGGAAAAAACATTAATTTTCATCATTGCTCATGAAAGGCAGAAGCAGAGGGTACCATCTGGCTTGTTTCAGTGGTAAGTTTATTTCTGGTGCTACTGGCATGCTACAGCAAATGAAGAAGAAAGTAGTTGCCATACTAGAAATCAGGATTTGTGTTAAACTCTCAGTCTCACAATATTGACTTCTGGTTCCTATAATTGAACAATACAATTTGGCTCCTCCTTACCACCACGGAGGACAACTCCAGTTCCAAGGACTCCAATGCCCTCTTCTGACCTCCTCAGGCACCAGACACACACAGCATATACAAACATCATGCCTTTATGCGAAACAATAATACACATAAAGGAAAATAAATACATCTAAAAATGTTTGATTTTCAGTATTTAATAACATAAATACAGATGCGTGTTTTAACATAACAAGCCCTTGGCAAATGTGGTCTACCTGTAGTTGCTATTTTCTCAGCTAACTAGGGATACTAATGCAGGCCAGCATGTTAACTCTGGTTATTATTAAGTGTTCTCTGGATGCTAATATCTGCATCTTCTTTCTTGGTTAAATTATAGGTATATTAATAACTTTAAACAAAGCTACAATAATTTAAGCTTGTCCACAAAAGGCTTCTATTATCAGTACAGGAGGGAATACTTCTCTTAGGGACACTCTGAGAAGCAAATAATTCTTTATATTCTCCAGAATGGAAGTATTGCTGATTTTTGGAAACTAAAGTGAGGGACCCAACTGGTAGCTTTAATACCACTCAAAAATCAGTGTCCCTTCAAACTGGACCAAAAACAATGCAAGATAAATCTTGACTCATTTCGAAGATATTTATAAAGCAGTGTCTCTCAACCTAAACCACACAGCCCCCTCCTGGCATACTCTCGAGTCTGTAGTTATCAGAAGTAGAAGAAGGCAGTGCTGTTGATTTCTAGAGAGATAGGGCACGAATGCTGCCAAACATCCTACAATATAACAAAATGTCAAAATGTCAAGATTGTCAATAGTGAGCTGGCGAGAGGCTCAGTGGAGAAGAGCACTTGCAGCACAAGTCTAAAGTTTGAATCCCCAGGACCCTAGTAATGTGATGATGATGGCAGAATGTCTCTAACCTCAGTACTATGCAGGGTAGAGATAGAAGGATTTCTAGGTTTAGTTGACCCCAGTCTAGCTTCAGATTCCGTAAGAGACTCTGTCTAAAAAGGGTACAGTAGAGAGTGACAGGGTGTGTACTTGAAATCCTCCTCTACACTCTTCACACACATGTACCTTCACAGATAACACGCACACACACACACACACACACACACACACACACACACACACACACACACACTAGTGGCAAAGTTATAAATCCCTGCTTTTAAACAAAAGGACAGGTTGCTTTATCAGGTTGTTTGGATTTAGAAATGTTGCCTCAACTCTAGTGATTAAAAAAAAAAAAAAAAAAAAAAGAGGAGCCGGGTGTTTCTGCAACCCCCGTGTGGTGTAAGTTAAGTAGTCATGCTCCTTCCTGCCCTCCTCCCACTACCCAGCCTCAATTTTGTATTTGGAAAGCCCAAAGCACGCAGCTCAAAGGCTCTGCGAGTCTCGGTTTTCTGTTGCCTTCTCTCTGTCTCAGAGGACTCCATCTATAGAACCACTCTATGCCTTCAAGAAAGGTATTTTAAACACTGGGACACATTTCGATAATTTCAGTAAGTAGATGTACGTGCTGTTACAAGGGAATGGGGGTGAGAAGAGAAGGAATCCAAACCGTAAGCCAAAAAATGTTTTAGAATGTAATGAAAATAATGTTGTAGTCTAAAATGTCAATTCGTCCAAGACAGATTTTCAGTCAGATTGGAAACAGTTTCCTGGAGTCTGACTTTCTTGTATCTAACTTTAATGAAATGAATACTATATGTATTCTCAACAGCACATTTATAAAACAGTGTTGCCAGTGTGTCTTTGCTGCCTTTCAAGTGTCACATTGGATGTCTCTGTTTCTCACTGCAGATGTCCTTGGCTCCCTTCTCAGGATGATCCTGGCCTATCTCTGACTCTCTTCTCCTCCACCAGACCTCTTGATTCCATTTTGAAAGAAAACTGAAAATGGTAAGAACAGTTTATGGAGCCTGATTTTGTCATTGCTCATCTTTGTGCTAAGAACTGGCAAGAAAAGTATTTAGGAATTGTTCAGGGATGAAGATGTAGCTCAGCAGTACAACACTTGCCCGTAGTCCCTGGGTTCCATGCCCAGAGTGTTGTTTCCTAGGAGAAACTGCTTTGTGATGTTTCATAATCAAAATGAATCAATGTAGTATTTCATAATTTGGGATTAGTCATTGTTTGCTCTGTCCAACTTCTTACATGCTCAGTACATACTGTAGTGAGCAAGAGTAGATGTTTGAATTGAGAATTTTAATTTTTTAAAAAAAAATTCTCCAGTTTGATCTTTAAAGTCATGCAGGCCCCTAAAGTGACTTAATGTGTTTCCTACCATATGTTGCTATCTGAATGACTGTACAGAAAGAATGGATTCAGGAGACATGAAGAACAGGGATTTGGGGGACGCCCCCTGCTCTACTGCTGTCAAAGATGCTCAGAGTTTGCAATTAGATGAAATGGGGTTTCAGGGATGAGCATGTCCAGGGTAGAGGCCTCAGGATGCACTTAGACTCAATTCCTAACACAATCAGAACACATGGGATTTAAAGCAAAGGGTGGGCAGCAGTCAGTAGATGGAAAAGTACTAAGAGGAAATTTCAGGCATATGGTGTGTGTGGTGGGGGGATGGGGTTCTAGCTAATTTAGTCTGACAGAATTCTTGTTGGAGGCTGGCCAGGATGCCGCAGCATTTCCTGGAGGAAGAGGAGAGTCAGAATGCTCAGATCCAGTGAAGGGCTGGGGCATGGAAGATGTAGGGAGGTTAGGGGTGGGGTGTGGTCATAAGCCAAGGAAGGGTTTTTGATAAAAGGACTTAGCAAGATCACTGCTTGAGCTGGGCAGAACAAAGAAGGCATAAAGCCCCCATTCCAAGGTCTAGGGCTCACAGAAGCCTGGCTGAAGTTCAGGCAAGCCGGGTCTGACCATGCATGAGCACTATGCTCTCTCCTTGGTCATCTTACAGAGACACAGTGAAGCTCCATACATCGTTCAAAACCTTTGCACATGGTCATTAGGTAGACCAAAATCAGACAAAGCTTCTTCTGAAATGATTTTTTTTCACCCACGCTAGACTCAATCAAACGGTATTCATTAGCAGCACACTGTGATTTCCAGATCATCACTTTGGCCCCAAACTCAGTGTCTAAGACCTGATGATGCATTACCATGAGACCATACTAGTACAAAGGAAGCAACTGCTTTGAGTTTCATTTCCTAGAAACTCAGATGTCTATTTTAATGCATGCACATGACCACATCTGTCTTTGCCCCTCTAAGAGTGGCATGCTAGGAGGATGGTTTAAAAAAGGAGTTTAATTCATTGGCCACTTACTGTAAGTCAAGGCTCGTGCTTCTGTTTTGGCCTCAAAGCTGGTCTGAGGCACAGGTCAAGAAACTGAGGCTGGAGAGTTTAAAGAGAGGACACAGTCCTTGAAACCCACATCCTGAAGCTGGGCCTCTAAGATTGCTCTGTTCTTCCAAGACCAAGCTTAGCATGCACTTTCACCCAGTGACACTCAACAGATGTGAGCTTCATTGGGATATCAGTCTACAAACTAAGGGAAAATTGGTATACTTCTACATGAAAAATCATAAAAACAATTTCCAAAAGAAGTACTAAAGACCCAAACTAAGGGGAAATCTGTGTACTTGTACGTGAGAATCCCTAAAAGCAATTTCAGAAGAAGTACAAATGGCCCAAAAGTAAAGAGAAAATATCCAGTCTTGGCAATAGTCACATCATATGCTTTCATCTGGAAATTTCATTTCTAGAAATTCTAGTTAAAGATTTTCTTGTAGGTGGTGAACTATTTACCAAAATAGTATATGCAACAAGACAAAGGAAAACTGTCTCACCAGAGGAAAAGGTTTCACCACTGTGGGGCACTTACTAAATGAAATGTTATAGAGTCATCAAGTCAGATTTTGAAAAAAGAAAAGAGTAGTGAATAATTGAAGAAGATACTCACAATGTAATTTTAATTTAAAGACAAGGCAAAGTTATGGGACAGTAAGGGCAGTTTGTTTTCTGATGTTTTAATGCACATACTAGACAAGTGCTGGATGCTTACTAAATACTGGATAAAATTTATGGTTATGGTTTATACAAATAATGTGCTATATACCTTTATTTTGTAAAACAGCCATGAATTATAACCATTTTAAAGATCTAAATTTTTATTTATGCATTATTAATTTATGTGAATGCCTCTGTGTGTGTGCCTCTGTGTGCATGTGTGTTTGACTGTGTACATCTATGTGTACTATGTACACACAGGTGCCTGCTCGAGCAAAAACACCTGTGGGACTCACAGGGTCTGGAGTTATAAGTAGTTGTGACATATCTGGTATGGGTGCTGGGAAGTGAACCCTGCAGTAAGTTCTCTTAAAAGCTGAGCCATCTCTTCAGCTACCATTATAACTGATTTAGCTGCCCAGTTATAGGTCAAGTGCTATCCGAAAGCCAGAGTTCTTACATGGCAGACTAAGGATTTGAAACCAAATCTCCCTTCTGGCAAAGCACTGGCTATTATGAATCTGTTTCTCACTATATGGAATAGATGGGAAATCAATCAACATTGGAAGAAAACAATACTAAACTGTTTGTAGTGGCCAAGCAGTTAGTTTTAAAAGTGAAATAGATGTTTTAACTACAGATACTGCTTTTCATGGCTAAATAAAGGTGCAAAAAGGCATTTACTACATTAATTAAATATAATTGTTTTTGAAAGTTGGAAGTTCTCAGAATTACAAGTTATCATTCCAGATTAATCAGCTAGCCTCTTTGAAACCCAAGAATAGATTATTTCATAATTATTATCACATCATTACACAAAAGTTTGTGTATGAGTTTGAGTTTTTCATGTGAGGGTGGTTGGAGGGTTACTCACTAGAAATGAATGCTGTTCGATGGTGGAGTACTTTCCTGGCACAGAAAGGCATTAGTTCCAACCCTCAGTACTGCTAAGCAAAGAAATAAAAAGTAATTGAAACTTATCAATGGGGAAATTACTAATCCATTGTACTGGAATGTTAAATTCAAATTTCCATGCTCACAAAATAGTGCTCTTGTTTGTGTCTACAGCTGTTTTTGGACTAAGATGGTCAACTAGTCAATGAAGTGAATGTTGTCCAGAGCTGTATGACTTACAAAATTTAAAATGATCCTTGCAGAAACGACTTTTCCACTCTGTGGTTTATGGAAATCAAAGAGATGCAAAGCTAAAGGTCACATACAGTTTAATTTCATGTGGTCCTTGATGACTATAATACATAGTAATTGAGGAAGACCTATTAACTTAAGAATGTATATTCGTTTATTCGTTTAGCTTTAATACTGAAGCTGAAATGGAAGAAAGTCTATATATATTTTTTTAAATAGTATGCTTTCTAAAAAGTTGGTTCACTTTTAAATCACTTTGTCCTTTACTTTTTTTAATGCAATGGGAGTTTGGTACCCAGGGAGTCTACATGTTTCAGAGACTAGCATATGATCATAACTATTTCGAAATTAGTAAAAAGAAGCTATTTTGTCATAAATCTAGTAAGAAAAATTTTAGTGAACTTTCAGTCCATAAAAGGCAACTTCCCTATTCACAGCACTTGGGCTACCCCCAGAGCAGTTTACTTATGACAGATCCCATTAACACAACACCATTCAGTGTTATCAATTTAGCAAAGGCCCAGTTGAAATTCAGGGACTTCCAATAAGGTCTACTCACTCCTGCCTTCTTCTATGTGCCTCTCTGCTTCTCCCCAGCCAGGCTGTCATCACCTCTGGATCACCTCTGGAGAAAGAGGACAAAAAAGGGTATGGGAAAGAGAAATACTATAGGCAATGACTTTGTTCTTAACAGGAAACCCCTATAGATCAATAAATCTGTGTGCTGCTGAACGCCTCTCTTTATATTCCTCTTGGAACTTAGAAATCATTATACCTTCAAAGTACTTCTGGTAGGCAGCCAGTTCCCATTACGTCCATCACTGCCATCTTGGTCTTGTGCTTTCCCTTAACAGCCTCTCACTGGTCTCCATATTTGCCCATTTGCTCTTTATTTTCTGTTCTCCATACCATGCTACAAGACAAAGATCTGCTTGCAGTCAGCTGGAAAGCATGCAGTGGCCCTGCATCTCACTCACAACAGAGACCAGCATCCCAAGAATGATAGAAATGTACCTGCACGCTTGGGCTCCTCTCTGACTTCATCTTCTATTTTCCTTATACTCCTCCTTTGACCATTGTGTGACTAGTCCACAATGTGTCTACTTTGGGATGCTTGAAGAAGGTGCTTCCTTCTGTCTGGAATGCTTTTTCTTTGAATATCCACATGGACAGCTCCCTCTTTTCACAAATATTGATTGAAACATCACATTTCAATGTTACTTGTCTAGGCCACTATATTTATGGTCAAATCTCTACACTACATTCTTGATCTCCTTTCCTATAGCCTATAACCATAAAACTTACCATTTAACTTCCAGTGTAACCTGGAACAGGTGCTTTTTTTTTGTGTGTTAGAAAACTTCCTCTCTAGAAGTGTAAAACTTCCTTGTCTTGACCACCATTATATCCCATGCCCCAAAAAGAGCTCTTGGAGATAATCAGTAAATGCTTCCTGCTTCAGGAGTTTGAGGCATGATGACTACCAAAAGCTGAGATCAGCCTGGACTATATAGTTATGTCCAAATAGTGGCATGCAAAAAAAAACATTGTCTATTTTTAAATTTTCTACAGTTATTGTTGGGTTTTTAATAGTTCCTCCGTAATAAAAACAGCAACACATTCTGGTAAAGAAAAATCCCAAAATGTATGACATGAAATTATAAGTCTTCTTGATCAAGTTATATGGCTCAGCATATCTAAAGATACTTGCTGAGCAAACAGGACAACCTGAGTTCCACCCCTAGAATCCTTGTCAAGGTAGAAGAAGAGAGCTGGAGAGAGAGAGAGAAAGAGGGAGAGAGAGAGAGAGAGAGAGAGAGAGAGAGAGAGAGAGAGAGAGGAGAAGGGGAAGGGAGAAGGGAGAAGGGAGGGGAGGGGAGAGAGAGGTCTCGATAGGAAAGAATATAGTAAAGGAAAGAAAATAGTAAAGGATACTTTGTTTCATTTTTTAATTAGATATTTTCTTTATTTACATTTCAAATGTCATCCCCTTTCCTAGTTTTCTCTCTGAAAATCCTCTATCCCCTCCCCCCCCCCTGCACCCCAACCCACTTACTCCTGCTTCCTGGCCCTGGCATTCCCCTATACTGGGGCATAGAACCTTCACAGGACCATACCACTGCTTGGAAAAATTGATGTGACCTTTGAAGTCTTCCACACTTTTCTCTGAAAGTAAAATACATGTCCACCTATTTTTCATGAACTAAGCACATGTTAGAGTCATCCTGATGCTACCTTTAAAATCTACTTTTTTTTTTTTTTGAAGACAAGATCTCTGTAACTCTCCTTTGGCCTTAGGCAACTGAGGGCTGGAGTATTTTTCTTACTTAATTTTAGATCTTGCAAGCTTTTCAGTAGCAATATCTGTACCTCTTCCACATGCTGTTAAAAGAATATTTGCTACTCCATTACTAGTGGTTTCCTATTTTTAACAACTCTAACAAGTTGATAGCTATTTATTTTGTTCTTACTGTATCAAAGTGGTAATTCAAACTGATGAAAAAGTTTCCTATGTGGACATGGACTGCTTGATATTTTTTTTTGAGGTTGCATTAGTTCATAGTGCCATGTAATTATTAAGAAATTATTATTGTGGTTTAAAGTTTTCTTTCCTTCCTTCCTTCCTTCCTTCCTTCCTTCCTTTCTTTCTTTCTTTCTTTTTTCTTTCTTTCTGCCTTTCATTTTTCTTTCTTCTTCTTTCCTTTGTAGTACTGGAAAGTAAACTAACTCAGGCTGTTAAATATAACTAGCATGTGCTCTACCACCTACAGTCCCTACTTAGACTTGATAATCTTGAAACTGCAATTGCCTGAAGTTGCCTGAAGTTCTGGAGGGATGTGAGCGCCCCCCAGCTGAGGACAGTTACTGGTAGATAAGTTTCAATGAGCTCAAAAGTCCCAAAGTAAGTACAACAGAGAATGATTGGCTGACTTCCCATTCACAAGGTGTTAACTCCTGGGACAAATAAACATGAGTAGAAGTCTCCCAAATCCTGACAGTGTTGAAACTTCTTGGGAGACACAAACCACTCAACTTCTTTACTATTCACCAGTTTCCAGCAACGTTGCATCTCTTCCTCACACCTCAGACTACAACCATGCCTCACTCATGAACAATGTTTGGAAGATAAAAATTTGCAAAGCATGAAGTTGGGTACAGTTTGGTAACTGTGGCTTCCAATCACTAGTCATATATATATATATGCTTGTGAACACTGAATGGGAATTTAATGGTGATCTGGAATCAGGAGGCTTTGAATCTGAGTTTGAGGTTGAGTCCTACCACTAAAGTCCTAGTACATCTGTTCTCTGTTCTCACCATGTTGACTAATTATTGCACCTCCGAACTGATTGCTTCCCACTGTAAACAGAAGCTTCTCTGACCTAAGTTGAGAGCAGCAACAGTTTAAGAGTAGAAACAAAATCACGCACAAGGCGATTTAGTATCATGACCATTTAGGAAACTAAAAACAGCATCTTCTACACTAAGGATTTTAACGGTTGAAGTCATGGGCTTTAGACCATGATTACAGTACCAGGCATGAAATTACCTCATGTGGAGCAGGTCTCAATCCAATCAGAAAATAGCTGTTGCATAACAGTTGTACCATTATTGCATATCTTACCTTGGTGGTTGGTACTGTGACATGTAGAATATGGTGCTGGGTCAAATCATTGAGTTTTTCTCCTACAGCAGCTGACATAGCATATTCTGGCACTATGCGCATACAGGCAGCACTCACTGGACAGAGGATTATTTAAAAAAAAGTACTATTTAATGGGAAGGGGACATGTCGCAAGGGATATGATAGAGTTGAAGGAGGGAACTAGGATGGATATGATCATGTTTTATTATGTATGAAATAATTACAGTTTCAAAACTATGTAGCTGGATGGTGAGGTTATTGCAATTTTGAAGACTTGTTTGTTCTTGCTTCTGTTTGAAGGGTAGCTGAGCAGCAGTGCGTGCAGACCTGTCAGCCCTTGTCCTCTGATTTTTCAGTGACATGGATTTCCCTGAGGCAGAGAGAGTTCTGGTTCCAAGATGTAGCCAGCTCTCTCCATCCATCTGTACATAAATAGGCATGAATTAGAAGGACTAGTGAATCACTGGGAGTAAGAGGGTGAGGTAAAAATCATAAAAGTAATTATGTAATTCATAAAATATCGTAAGGAAACCCATCATTATGGATCATTAATGTATGTTTTAAAAAAAAAGGAAGGAAAGAAAGAAAACAAATAGGCTTTGGGCAAGATGGCAATGGAGTCCTTTGCTTCCTAATTGGGTAGGAATGAGGACCTGAGTCATTTTCTCCCTTTCAATGGTGTCTAGCACTGGCTAGATTGCCAGGAGTGTTTGTTGGGTGATGACCTTATTATAGAGATTCCTTCTAAGAAAGTGATTTTGAACTTATAAATTCATAAAAATACCTAAGGCAGCATTTCTAGGCAGAGGATGGAATTTTTAAGGAACATTGAAGCCAATTAAAATTTATATTATTTCCCTCTTCAGCCCAGCCCCATCCAAAACATATGAATACTTTCTATAATTTTTGTTTTAATTTCTTTATGGTACCAAAGATTGATCCCAGGACCTCATGCATGCTTGGCAAACTTTCACACAGATCCATATCAATAGATTTCTGCTTTATATTCTGTTTTGAGACAGGTTCTTGATAAGTTTGTTTGGCTGGTATCGAACTTGCCATCTTCCTACCTCTACGTCCCAAGCAGTGGGCTTACATCCCTGCACTACCTGACTTGAATACTTTTCTAATACTTGCAAATTGCACTTATGAAAATGTCTTTTGCACTTGTATCGCAAACAATATTAAAGAGGACAAGCCCAAGACATTAGAGTACCAGGAGTCATTTAATCCAAAAGGAAATTAACAAAAAATGCAAACACAAGTTATCCAGAGTTTGTTTATTGTGACTACATGAGGCAACGGACAGGTGATCGATCATAACTGAATTTGCATCTTAGGTTGCAATGGCCTCTCAGTTCTGCACTTCTTCCTCGGTAAAATAAACATATTTATGTGCTATTTCAACTTCAGTGTGAAGAGTTAGAGATGTTATCCAAATGGTATGTCTATTTTAACAACTGGCACTCGCTAAGAATAAAAGGCAGCCATTAGACAGTGTGTGCATACACAAACCAATGATTCATGGCTGCTCCACATGAATTCTGCATTTTCCATTTTAGCAAATGAGGTGATTTACTGAGAGAATAGAAACACCTGTGCATAGAAAATTGCACATTTCCATTTAGACCATAATTACTTCTGTAATTAAGCATCCAAATTTACCCAGTACATTTGCATGTGTAATTAGCTTTGATTCATTATCAAAGCCAGGCCTATGTCACAGGGTATTATACCGTTTTATAAATCAAATTACTGAAAGAAGCATGTCTTTAGGCATTCATTGTTTCCCCCTCCCCAAAAACAAGTAAAGCAAAATAATGTGGATGAGTTGTAACACACACACACACACACACACACACACACACACACACGAGGGAGGGAGAGAGAGGGGGGTTGGCTTTACATTTCAAAATTGTGGTAATTGAAATTAACATATTTTTTAAACTTTAAACAAGAACCTCCTAGTGTTTCTTAAAGAGGGAAATTTCTAACAGAATAAAGAACCATTTTTCTATTTTTAAAACCATGCTTTCCAGACAGTCTTTTGAATTTGGCAGCCTCAGGAAAGCATGCTTTCCCTTTAATAACAAATTTAGAAAGGCCCTGTCCAGACAGTGCATTTGTGGCCCTCAGCTGCTCGCTCAGAGCCCAACTTTTCACACTGCAGTTCAGGTTCCTACTGGCAGGAGTCTCCGTGCAAACTTTGCAGGTATCCAAGTCCGAGGCTTGCAGTGCAGCCTGCATGGGAAGGCAGGAGAAGTTTCAGATGCTTTATAATCTTCGAAGGGTCAGTTCTGCCTGAGCTCATCCACTGATCATAGGACATGTGTGCTGGTAACCTTCTTTTGGCTGTATCTATTCCCAGATGACACGGATAAACTCTGTGCTTTCACTAGAGATAACAACTAGAAGCAAGGATAATGACAGAGTCTTAATGAAGATTCACTTCCGTGCCCTTCTGAACTACACATCAACCCCTTCGTTTAGAGGCCCAACTCCTTCTCAGTCACTCCTTGTACACTTAATAGATAGAATCTGATCTTCAATCTGTTCAGACATAGGCCAATAACTATTCCCTCCTGAAGACAGAGTGGGTTCATGAGCTCTACCTCTTACCCTGGGGATTGATAGGCACTTAGTAGTCTCTGTGGAAGGAGAGACCTTGTCCTCAGTGCTGTAGACACTCTTAAGATGCCCGTTGCTCTTGGTAATAACCCTTGTCCAAGCTCCAGTATGCAACCCTAATGAAACACACTGGGTCACCAACCCACACACAAAAAATCTGATGTTCAGGGCAAAAACTTTGCTAGCTATGATAATAGAATGTGGGACATCTGGAGGATTTTTTTTTAAGTTTAAGGCTTTGATTCCCTTAGCACATCTTTCCTTTGTACTCAACTATGTGGCTGGCTGGCATCATCAAAATGGAGTATATGTAAAGACAAACACATTTTGGGGGCTTAAATGTGTTTGTTCTCTGCTAATATAGGGAGAAAGGAATAGTATAGTAAGCAGCTAGGAGAATGAGAATGGGGCCTTGGTTACCTGAGTCCCACCTTACATACCTTACAGCATGTTTGCTTTTTCACTTTCTCAGAAATGAATCCACTCCTTGGAATTGAGAGGTATACAACATTTTAAAATCAGCCACGTGATTAGATTTACAGGTTTTACCAGAGATTCGATTTCTTTTTATCCTTGCTGAACTTGGATTTAAATGTGTTTAGAGTTAATGTCATGCACAACTGAAGATTTTGTCTAGTTTTCATCTAGGGGTCTGTAGATTATGACTCATAGGTTCAACCTGCTTTTGTTATCACTGAACCTTGTAATTCTGATGTTGTGTGCTACGTGGGTCTTTAAGTACCTACATAATAATAAGAATATTGCCAAGTATTTATTCTTGCATTTATTCCTTTGAGACCAGGGCTTACACTGTATATCCTAGGCTGATTCAGAAATCAAAAAATTTTTGCTTTTATGTAAAATGTTTGCCAACTCCTGATCTATATCAATGTCTCATAGAACCTTCTGCAATAATGAAGATGTCTCGAATCTATGTCCTTAAATACAGTAGCCATAAGCCTGGTAGGGCTTTGGAGGCACTTCAATTACAGTTAGTGTGACTGTGCAACTGAATTTTTTTTATTAGGTATTTTCCTCAAATTTTAATAAACTTAAAATGGCATAGCCACAAAGTGACTCATGGCTATCACATTAGAGCAGTTCCAGACCGTTTGCAGCCTAAGGACTCCATGTCCTTTCTTTTCTGTGTTTTGTGTTCCTCTCTCAAATGGATCATGGGTCCTGAGGCTGTGTGAGTCAAAGGGAAGACAAAATTCTTAATCAGATTTCTGTCCTGAACTGCCTTTTACTGTCTCCTAGCAAATGCTTAATGGAAAGCACTTGAAAACAATGCACACAAGCAGACAGCCATTTCCTCTAAGGCGATACTTTCTCTACCTATTATGTCTGCCTTTGTTTGTGGCTCTTTCAAATTAAAGAACGTCTTAATCAACTTTGCACTCTGGGCTGCAGACAGACAAAATCTCTCTGCACAAAGCTATATTTCTTTCCGGCCCTCTTGAAGACTCGCCAGCTTCTCTTTTTGTTCATGTCACTCACAAGACTGCTAAACCACAGGAAGGAGTGTCCAGCACACACTGTCTTTGTGAACACTGCTGAGCCATTTCCCATAAAAGCCAACTTGGTCTGCACATAGTCTTCCTTTCAACACAGCACAAACTGATCTTCTACTAAGTGTCCATGCATGACAGCAGAAAGCTAGCCACCAGTTTTTCAGCCTCCAATATCTGAGTCTTTCTCACAGGTAGCCTGACAAAATCAACATCATACAATTTAAGCTTTCTTATGTTTGGCAACCCATTTATAAATCCTAGAATTTAAAATTAGGTTTTTATGTGTGCAAAGAGAAATCAATGAACAGATTTAACGTAACAGTGTTTTAAGTTCTCATAAATCTCTAGAAACCAGTAATTCAGGGCCATTGTATAAACCCTACTCAATGAGGTCACAAAAATGATGGACTTATATGATCTGAATCATTCAGTCTGTTGCTGTACAACCCGAACACATTTTCCTCCTTTGGACCCTCAAAGAAGGCTGCCAGCAACATTGTCCATATTAAAAGAAGCCCCATGGAAGTACATGGAAAGGAAGAGGAATATCTTCCCTGCTTAAGAAGAGATTTCACAAGTTCAGTGCATGTCTTCCTCTCACATCCTGTTTGCAAGAGCTGGGTCACATGGTCACATTTATTGGCAACAGAGCATGGGAATGCAAGCATTTTTTTCAAAGCAGGTATTTGCTCAGTGCAAAAAATAGAGATTTTTGTCTGTGTCAGATGAGGAAAAGTAGGGAAAGATGTTTTCAGACTCTAAGAGTAATTGAAGTAATTGACAGTATGAAAAAAAATCTACAGAACAAGAACAGTATATATTTAAAATAGATCTAATGAAAGGGCAAACATTTTGTTTGGAAAAACTTCTGGAGTTTTACATTGTATTTTACATTTATATAGTTTCCTCCACCCATTATACCTTAAGTGCACAGACTATGTAATTTTCTATGTACCTAATACATAACCACCAGTGAAAGAATGCATGTGAATAAATGGATATTGTATTTTGGGTATGAATTGCCCATCTCAAGGTCATAGGTTTGAACACTTGGTCTCTAGTTGCTGGTGCTGATTTGGAGGTTGTACTACCTGGAAGAGGTAGAGTCTTGCTGGAGGATGTAGGTCACCTAGGAGGTGAGCTTTGAGATTTTGTAGACACCATCCGCCACTTCTTGTCCCCTCTATCTTATGCCTGCAGATACAGTGTGACAGACAAGTGGCCTCATACTGCAACCAATATGGACAGAGATGCATTCAGTGCTGTGATAAACTGACATCTGCTGGCATGATAGACAAAATAAACCCATCTTCGCTTCAGTTGCCTCCGTTGATTTTTTTTTGGGGGGGGGTCACAGTTATTCTTTAAAGTAATTAATAAAGCAGAATTCTGATATTTGCTTATATTTCATCTCTCACTGAGTACTTGGTAAATCACTACCTAAAGTAGAGTTGGAGCACAGCATAATCTATGTTGTCACGGACCATGTCATATCCATCAGTCATATAGACTGGATACATATGTCCTCTACATTGTATCTGCATCTGTTATTTTCCTATGGGAGGTCTAAGCAATGGATCTGGCTCAGAGATAGGTAGTGAACATCCAAACCAGTACTGGGAGCCAGCCAGTTCTTCTTGCTCATAATCCAGCAATCCCTCTACAGCTCCACGTAGAATCCTCCTGTCCTGTGCTGTAGGACATGAGAGGGTGGATTTGAACTGGGCATTTTTTTTTGAGATAGGGTTTCTCTGTATAGCCTTGGCTGTCCTGGAACTCACTTTGTAGACCAGGCTGGCCTCGAACTCAGAAATCCGCCTGCCTCTGCCTCCCAAGTGCTGGGATTAAAGGAGTGCGTCACCACGCCCAGCAAGAACTGGGCATTTTGAAAGCAGAGCCTCTTAACCTCTATCCACAAGGGAGCTTTGGGCAGATAGAAGAGGTAAAAGGAGATGTATGTTGAGCCTGGGGATATAGCTTGAAGAACTTCCCTAAGGAGATACTCTTTTCTCTATTTTTATTTCATTTGCAAAGATGTTTTGTCTGCAGATATATGTGTGCAGTACCCACCCAGTTCAGAGGAGCATGTAGGAATACCTGGAACGAGAGTTGCAGATAACTGGGAGTTGTCATGTGGATGCTGAGAATCAAACCTGGATCCTCTGGTAGAGGGGCCAGTGTTTTTAGTCACTTGGCCATCTTTTCAACACCAGGGAATATGCTTTGTAAAGTATTTTTGTTTACTTTGATATTAATTAATTAATTAATTCATTCATTCATTCATTTAATCATGTGTTCATTGTTCACTTGTATATTTAGCAACACAATGGAGTACTAGTTAAGTGCAAGAAAATCTCATTATGCTAAGTGCTATTAAGTCTAATACAGAAGAGACTCCTCTCTGTGTCTCAGTTGATTTATCCATAAAATAGTTCGAAATGTCAAATTGCTTCCTCCTAATCTAGTTGATAGCCATACGACACAACTGAATGAGTGTGAAGGAGAATCTTGACCTAAACTAGAAAGCTACTTGTACACATTTAAATCCCACCAGAGTAGAAAACCCTGTGTACTCTTGCAGAAATGCTTGTGTTTTAAATTAGAAATTACTGCTCCTGGGAGCCAATAGGTATCATGCCATACCAGGTGTATTCCTGATACTTTCTGAAGTCTTAAAGATTCCAAAAATCTTTCCACTCTCAGTGACTTTGAATAAAAGACTGAAAACGTGTAGTTCTCCATCCTTAGCTGACATTGTAAAAATTGAAACACTTAGATGCTTTCTGACCTGTGCTAAGTACTGTCTAACTCTACTTGTACCGTGTGTATCACTGTTACGATGTGTGAGGTTTATAGATTGTTGGTCAGGGTAGCCTTTCCTCTCTGGAAATGTGTCACTTGAGCTGATACTGAGGAGTAGAAATTACCTCCCCACAGGAAGAAGAGAAAGACAATGTCAGGAAGAGGAAACATCAGGCGGCAAGAGTGACATGGTTATTAGCTTGGCTTGAATGCGGAACAGAAAGCAGGCCAGATGGCTAGTATATGGGGAAAGGGGAGAGATGATTTAAGGTCAGACAAGGCAATTAGAGTCAGGCCGTGCACAATGTAAACAATGAAAAGACTTTGTATTTTATTCAGTGGGAAGGTAGAAATGACTCTAGTTGATCAGGTTCATGTTGAATGCTCTAACGCTGCTTGATAAATGAATCCTAGAGAATAGGGAAAGCAGGAAGATGAGTTTGCTCTGTTTGGCAGCACTATAGAGTCCACATGCGAGCAAATGACTAATTGGACAAAGGAAGATAATAGTAGACTAGGAGAAAAGTGGGCAGCTGCTAGAAGCATTGAGAAACCAGCGGGGAAAGGCTCTCTGATTAAATTTGCCTTTGAATTTGGAGTATGTCAGTGTGTAAAATGCTACATTTCACAGTCATTGTCTGGGTTAGTTATGCCCAGTGACAGGCTAGAGTCAATAAATACTGGGTCACAGGAGAAATTCTATGCACCTATCCCTAACTGATCACTCATGACATCAGCCTTGTATCTCAAAACTGGCCAGGTGGCAACACTTGCACAAATGAAATTTACAAATTCTTGGCTGGAGAAATGGCTCAGCAGTTAAGTCTTCGGCTCTTCCAGAGGACCAGGTTTCAGATCACAGCACCCAGAGATTACAGCAGCAGATGGCAGTTCTCAACTGTCTGGAATCCAGGGCTCCAACACCGTCTGCTGACTCCTATAGACACTGCACACATGTGCTACCCTTGGAATAAACACTTACACATAAAAACAAAAGCAAATAAATATTTTAAAAGAAATTGAAAAATGCTAATAACAAGACAACTAATGAGGGAGATCATTTTGGGGATTTGGTTATCTTTTTATTAGATATTTTCTTTATTTACATTTCAAATGTGATCCCCTTTCCTAGTTTTCCCTCTGAAAGCCCCCTATCTCCTCCCCCTCTCCCTGTTCCCCAACCTACCCACTCCTGCTTCCTGGCCTTACTATACTGGGGCATAGAACCTTCACAGGACCAAGGGCCTCTCCTCCCATTGATGTCCAACTAGGCCATCTTCTGCTACATTTGCAGCTAGAGCCAGGTGTCCCACCATGTGTTTTCTTTGGTGGGGGGTGGTGGTTATTAAACATCAGCCCACCGCTAGTTAAATTCTGACTCCATTTGTTTATGATTAAGCTTCCTTAGAGTCTTCATTTTCTTTTTTCAAAATCTATTTAATTGAATTGGCCTATACCACTTCTTCCTCCTGTCCTCACTTCAGCCCCTCCCAGCTACTTTCCCTCAATCCCTTCCCGTGCTCCTCTGGTCTCACATGTTGGTAATGAGTTTTTCTTTGATTATATGTGCTATGTGTATATATGTATACATACATATACACATACACATATATATCCTATTGAGTCCATTTTTGTTCTTTGTGTATATCTGGTTTGAAGGCTGATGACTTTGCAGTAAACAGTCAGTGAGGGGCTCATCCCTGGATAAGATAATTCTCACTCTCCCAGTACTCAATAATTGCCTGTAGATCTTGTCTAGGCAAAGCCTGTAAGAGGATCCCTCTTCCATGTTAACATGGACATTGATATTACCATTGTTCTGGTCTTTTGTATGTAGCTATGTTTAGGGAAAACTATTTCATTGATATTACCATTGTTCTGGTCTTTTGTACGTAGCTATGTTTAGGGGAAACTATTTCATAGCAGACTTCCCAGTATTCTGACTTTTACATTCTTTCTGCCCTCTTTCTCAAGTGTTCCTTGAGCCATAGATGCGCTAGAGCTGGCATGTAGATGTATCAGTTTGGGCTGCACTCCCTGAGATCAGTTGGTCTCTGCATTGTGTCTAGTTTTGGCTTTCTGTACTAGTTTCAATTTGTGATAAAGAGGGGTGATAGCTATAATCATCTGAGTTTTGAGGATATAAGAATAAGATTTAGAATATAGTAAGAAATTGTGCTGGTCTAGCAAAGTGGTAGTAGTAATAGATCCCTTTCTAAGATCCATGACTGCACTATCCCTGGGCTAGGTTTCCAGCACCAGGTATAATTGCCCTTCTGTTGAGTGGGCAATTATTGGATGGCTGTTGGTTGCCACTAAGAAGTGATTGCCATTTATTGCACCTTTATGCGTATCTTGCCATGCTGGTCACTGACATGGTTCATATGCATCACAGCTGGATAGGGATGTTTGTTGCTCCTCCTTGACAGTTTGCGTAGAATTACCTGGTCCCACGGAAGCTAGGCTGCAGAAAGGAGACCTTCCTGTCAGATCCAGCTGCAGTCACCTAAGCCATGTGTACTAAGTGTGTGATGTCTTCAGCAATAGAGCACCCTTAAGTCCATGAAAGGTGACTAAGGATAACATCAATAATTTACTGGACTATCCTGATCAGCATTTAGTATCTTGTAAGTGATACTGGAATTTTTTCTTTTAACTTATGGGAGCACTGTCAACCTAAGTGACTTAACTTCTTAAAAAAATGTATGTGTGCCTGTATCTGTATATATTTTTAAATATAGATACATATGTTATATACATACATATATAATATATACAATTATACACAATCTATTCTGTACTGACCTCCCTCCTTCCTTCCATGTTGGAGTCCCCTCCACATTATTCCATTTGTTACTTTTATCACCCATATGTTGCTATTTTCCTCCCACTCACTCCCAGCTATATCCCCTTATAATTCCTAGTTTCTATGATTGCTCTATGTTGTGTACTCACATCTGAAGATTTGGAGCTATGAACTTCAGATGAGAGAGAACATGTGGCCTCTGTCATTCTGGGTCTAGATTATGTGTAATCTTTCTAGGTTCACCCATGTACCTACAAAGTTTCTTATTTACCTTTTCTTTGCAGCCAAATAGTATTCCATTTGTGTATATGTTCATTTCCTGGCCATTGGGATTAAGATGACAATAAACACAGCTGAGTAAATATCTGTGTAGTAAGATATGTGGAATCCTTTGGACATATGCCAGTGGTGGAGGATGACTTCAAGGAAGCAGCTTCTCAGACATAACAGGGATGATGTATATCCAAACTCACAGTGGTTGCAACAGCATGTGAAACATGACAGACAAAATCCTACCATGGTAAGGGGAGGTAGGCATGGAATCCACCACTCCCTGAGGAGTGATTGGCATTTGATAGCTGCTGGAAAACCACATTCCTCAGCAAGCTCCACTGCCAAGAATAGTCAGGTAACACAAACCAGACTCTGTAGAAGAGAAAAAGAAGAAAGAAACTCAAAGTTGCATGGGTAGGGAGGCAAAGGTAGAGGGTGGGAGGGATTGAGAGAGGTGAATATGATTAAAGCTCACTACATAAAATTCTCAAAGTATGCAATGAGATAGTTATTTAAAGAACTAGTGAAATTCTGTTTGGTGACCATGATAGGGAAAAGTACTTTAAGTAGAAGCTGGAAAAATGTCTCAGCTTTCTGCTCTTTCAAGGGACAAGTGGTCATTACCCAGCACTCAAGTCAAAAGGATCACCCCTGCTTGAAAGAGCTCCAGGGATTCTGATGGCCTCCGAAGCCGCT
The DNA here is from genome assembly GCF_000001635.26 of Mus musculus. Classification (NCBI taxonomy): domain Eukaryota; kingdom Metazoa; phylum Chordata; class Mammalia; order Rodentia; family Muridae; genus Mus; species Mus musculus. The sequence continues at coordinate 167,312,421 of NC_000086.7, read as the reverse complement.
TGAACAGACATGGAACTCACACACAGAGACACACAGATAGAGATATCTCTTTCCCTTCCTTCCTCCCTCCCTTCCTCCCCCTCTCTCCCTTCCTTCTTCCTTACCCCTCCCTCTAGAAATCTTTAAAAAAATAACCTATACAGGCAAGATTTGGCTTCAAAATAAAATCTTAAATTCATGTTATAGAAAAGAAAACCATCTAAAACACTCTGTAGTGGGACTGTGATTGAAGGTGAGAAAGATTTTTGGATAATGTGGGTGAGAAGCATGAGATCCTAGGGATAACGTTTTGGAATAGTCACAGCTGATATTGTGTCAACAGAAAATGGGAAAGCATGGACTGGACAGATGGCTTAGTGGACTGAACAGAACACTGGCTGTTGTTCTTCCAGAGGATCCAGATTAAATTCCCAGCACCTATATGGAGATGTACAATTGTTATGTCTCTCCAGTTTTTTCAGACACCATAGTGTTACAGACACATATGCAGACAAAACATGCATACACATAAAGTTTTTAAAAACTTTAAAGGTGGAAAAGCAAAAAGAATGCTGAAAAAGACAATGAAGGAGCTCCTTCATACTCACTAAATGTGTGTGTGTGTGTGTGTGTGTGTGTGTGTGTGTGTGTGTGTATACTTGTCCATGAACAGGCACACATGTGTTTCTGTGCCCGAGGTCAACATTGTCTTCCTCTATCACTCTCCATATTATTGAGAGAAGGTCTCTTGCTAAATCCAAAACTCACTGATTGGCTAGACTGACTGGCTGGTCAGTGAGCTCTAAGGATCAATATTTCTCCTGAGTTCTGGTCCTAATGATGGTATAGCAAGCACATTGTCAATGGAACTATCTCCCAAGACTTTCAATGAATGGTTCTATGGGGAAGAAAATAGAGGGCAGTAAAAGAGAACCGGGAAAACATCATTTGACATAAACTTTAGCTATGTAAAGATCAGTAAAAACAAAACAAACCTGTCACCACCACCATCACAAATAAAAAGCCCTATGATATCATTAAAAGCTATCTTGTACAGTTATTCTCAACCTTCCTAATGCTGAGATCCTTTCATACAGTTCTTCATGTTGTGGTGACTCCCAAGCATAAAGTTATTTTGTTGCTACTTTGTATTTTTGGTTGTGAGTCTAGCCTTTAACGGCTGAGGCATCTCTCCAGCCCTTGTTTCTACTTTAAAACTGTAATTTTGCTACTGCTACGAATGGGAATATACATTTCTGCTATGCAGGATATCAAATATGTGAACTCACAAAAGAGCTGGGACCCACAGGTTGAGAACCTTTGATCCTGCGTTAGGGAAGAGAAAGCTGGAGGAAATTTTGTGGCTTGCTTACCCCTTAGTAAAAGAATTAAGGGATGTAAACATGTGGCTTATTAGATAACACTAATAATAGTCTGTCTCTCAGACTTAGTCAATGGCAGGAAAAAAAATCAGTAGTTGGACTAGAAGTCTGCCATAAAAAATGGGTTGCACCATCCCACATACAAGTACTAGTGACACTGAAAGAGGATTCTGGAGGAGACTACTAACAGACTCCTAAAACCCAAGAGCAAGCCCAGGCTTTAACTCGCTCTGCATTGGTGCCAGTGGATAAACAGAGCTCTTCAGTGTCTCCCATTTAGCACTTGAAAACCTCCTATGCTAAACCTGGATGCTTACATGTATTGCCTGTGTGTGTGTGTGTGTGTGTGTGTGTGTGTGTGTATACATATATATATATATATATATATATATATATATATATATATATATCACATTTTGCTTGAGAGGTTCATAAGTTTAGTCTTAGCACAATGATTAAATATGGTCTCCTTCAGTCCTATTAACATTAATTATACCAGTTGCACCACTAATATGAGGCTGGCTCACCCAGATAGTGCCATGATGATGCTAAAACTTGTTAGAAGGCACACCCTCCAGGTGCAGTCTCTTTCTGGATCAGACCAGCCACTGTAGTAAAACTGGCAGGCCACACCCAGCTACATCCTTTCTCCATCACAATTCTCCCCTCTTCAACTTCCTGGAGATGGGAGCTTCCTGGGAATGGGTTCTTCTGCCCTAGATGGATTCTGGCTAGCAGACAGGAATGGGTTCTTCCAGATAGAAAGCCCTAGATGGATTCTGGCTAGCAGACAGGAATGGGTTCTTCCAGATAGAAAGCCCTAGATGGATTCTGGCTAGCAGACAGGAATGGGTTCTTCCAGATAGAAAGCCCTAGATGGATTCTGGCTAGCAGACAGGAAAAGGGAAAGTGACTTCCAGATACATCGCCTACCTACTAGACCCATTGTTCTTCCAGAAGCTCTTTATCCAAGAATGTCCTTGAGAATTTTCAAACATCCTCCTCAGAAACATCTTTTTTTTTTCAAAAGAAAAAAAAAACATAGTGTTTCTAATCTAATATGGTGATATCAGTAAGCTTTGCACTTATTTTCTAATGGCACAACACCTTCCTATCTCCTTGCTCTCTCACTGAGAACCTTCAAAACCAGATTCCTCTCTCCCCAAGCAGAATAGTTCCTTCCTTCAAATCTTGATGTTTTGTCAGCTCTATGAAACCCTTTGTCTGAAGACTGATCTGACTCTGTGTCTCTCCCTCCAATTAGGTGTCTCAGATCCTGAAACCAAACAAACCCCAGTATGCAGGGAAACTACAACAAATCATCATAGATGTGATTTCTGCAGTGACTTCCAATAGCAATCCAACAAGAGATCCACATGACAGAATGGCAGAAGCATATGTTTAAGAATCAAATGCCATTTAGAAAATCACTTACTATTGCTGAGCTGTGCTTTAAATCAAAATAGAGGGAAAATGGATCTTTTTTTTTTATATTTATCCTTACAATATTAATGGGACTCAACAATCATCAAAGATTTTTACATGTGTTCCAAAAAAGGCTTAGAAAGAAAACATTAATTATACTGAAGTCTTAATGCATTATTTATTTATTTAAATGCATTAGTCTCAAGTGTCTATATTTTTTAGCATTCCTTACCCACATCCCCAAATTTCATACTTTGATGCCTCTCTGTTACAGCACTCTTCGCAGCAACTAATATGTAATGCTGCTTCTGTATCTTAAAAACTGTTTGGGGCAGCAAGAGACATGGCTCAGTGGGTAAGTATGGTGATGTGAATGTGAATGACCCCGTAGGCTCATGTTTGAATACTTGGTTCCCAGTCAGTGGAACTTTTGGCAAGGATTAGGAGGTGTGGCTTTGTTGAAAGAGGTGTGCCACTAGAGGTAGGCTGTGAGATTTCAAAAGTCCATGCCCATCCCAGTCTCATTCCTTCTCTGCCTACAATTTGCAGATAACATGTGAGCTCTCAGCAGCTGCTCCAGTGTCATGCCTACCTGTCTGCTACCATGTTTCCTGTCATGATATCATAAACTAACCCTCTAAAACTCTAGGCAAGAACCAGAGCAAATGCTTTGTTTTCTAAGGTGTTGTGGTCATAGTGGTTCATCACAGCAATAGAAACAGTAATGAGACAGTAAGTGTACTTGTGGACAAGACTGATGACCTGCGTTTGATCTGCAGGATCCACAAGGTGGAAGGAGATAACAGACTCTCACAAGTTATCCTCTGACCGCCACAATCACGTCATGGTATGTGCACACTCACTGACATATGCAAAGCATACTCACACAAGACAAATAAATAAATGTGAAAAAATTCTTGAAGTTTGTTAGAAAGCTAAGATGGTACAAGCAAAACATAAAACCATTATCAAAGTCTTCAGTGGTTAATAAGTACAGTCACAGGGACGGAGGTGCTGTTTACACTATTACAAACAAGACCTGTGTTGTTTAGTTTTAATAATGTACCAAAAGAGAGGAAATAAATGGAACTTCTCAATCATTCCTTGATATATTTTATAACAATAATTTTTTTCTCTCTTTTATTTACAGGTGTTTTCGATGTGGACACGGAAGAGACAAATTTTGATCTTTTTAAATATGCTCTTAGTTTCTAGAGTCTTTGGGTTTCGATGGTTTCCTAAAACTCTACCTTGTGAAGTTAAAGTAAATATCCCAGAGGCCCATGTGATCGTGGACTGCACAGACAAGCATTTGACAGAAATCCCTGAGGGCATTCCCACTAACACCACCAATCTTACCCTTACCATCAACCACATACCAAGCATCTCTCCAGATTCCTTCCGTAGGCTGAACCATCTGGAAGAAATCGATTTAAGATGCAATTGTGTACCTGTTCTACTGGGGTCCAAAGCCAATGTGTGTACCAAGAGGCTGCAGATTAGACCTGGAAGCTTTAGTGGACTCTCTGACTTAAAAGCCCTTTACCTGGATGGAAACCAACTTCTGGAGATACCACAGGATCTGCCATCCAGCTTACATCTTCTGAGCCTTGAGGCTAACAACATCTTCTCCATCACGAAGGAGAATCTAACAGAACTGGTCAACATTGAAACACTCTACCTGGGTCAAAACTGTTATTATCGAAATCCTTGCAATGTTTCCTATTCTATTGAAAAAGATGCTTTCCTAGTTATGAGAAATTTGAAGGTTCTCTCACTAAAAGATAACAATGTCACAGCTGTCCCCACCACTTTGCCACCTAATTTACTAGAGCTCTATCTTTATAACAATATCATTAAGAAAATCCAAGAAAATGATTTTAATAACCTCAATGAGTTGCAAGTTCTTGACCTAAGTGGAAATTGCCCTCGATGTTATAATGTCCCATATCCGTGTACACCGTGTGAAAATAATTCCCCCTTACAGATCCATGACAATGCTTTCAATTCATTGACAGAATTAAAAGTTTTACGTTTACACAGTAATTCTCTTCAGCATGTGCCCCCAACATGGTTTAAAAACATGAGAAACCTCCAGGAACTAGACCTCTCCCAAAACTACTTGGCCAGAGAAATTGAGGAGGCCAAATTTTTGCATTTTCTTCCCAACCTTGTTGAGTTGGATTTTTCTTTCAATTATGAGCTGCAGGTCTACCATGCATCTATAACTTTACCACATTCACTCTCTTCATTGGAAAACTTGAAAATTCTGCGTGTCAAGGGGTATGTCTTTAAAGAGCTGAAAAACTCCAGTCTTTCTGTATTGCACAAGCTTCCCAGGCTGGAAGTTCTTGACCTTGGCACTAACTTCATAAAAATTGCTGACCTCAACATATTCAAACATTTTGAAAACCTCAAACTCATAGACCTTTCAGTGAATAAGATATCTCCTTCAGAAGAGTCAAGAGAAGTTGGCTTTTGTCCTAATGCTCAAACTTCTGTAGACCGTCATGGGCCCCAGGTCCTTGAGGCCTTACACTATTTCCGATACGATGAATATGCACGGAGCTGCAGGTTCAAAAACAAAGAGCCACCTTCTTTCTTGCCTTTGAATGCAGACTGCCACATATATGGGCAGACCTTAGACTTAAGTAGAAATAACATATTTTTTATTAAACCTTCTGATTTTCAGCATCTTTCATTCCTCAAATGCCTCAACTTATCAGGAAACACCATTGGCCAAACTCTTAATGGCAGTGAACTCTGGCCGTTGAGAGAGTTGCGGTACTTAGACTTCTCCAACAACCGGCTTGATTTACTCTACTCAACAGCCTTTGAAGAGCTCCAGAGTCTTGAAGTTCTGGATCTAAGTAGTAACAGCCACTATTTTCAAGCAGAAGGAATTACTCACATGCTAAACTTTACCAAGAAATTACGGCTTCTGGACAAACTCATGATGAATGATAATGACATCTCTACTTCGGCCAGCAGGACCATGGAAAGTGACTCTCTTCGAATTCTGGAGTTCAGAGGCAACCATTTAGATGTTCTATGGAGAGCCGGTGATAACAGATACTTGGACTTCTTCAAGAATTTGTTCAATTTAGAGGTATTAGATATCTCCAGAAATTCCCTGAATTCCTTGCCTCCTGAGGTTTTTGAGGGTATGCCGCCAAATCTAAAGAATCTCTCCTTGGCCAAAAATGGGCTCAAATCTTTCTTTTGGGACAGACTCCAGTTACTGAAGCATTTGGAAATTTTGGACCTCAGCCATAACCAGCTGACAAAAGTACCTGAGAGATTGGCCAACTGTTCCAAAAGTCTCACAACACTGATTCTTAAGCATAATCAAATCAGGCAATTGACAAAATATTTTCTAGAAGATGCTTTGCAATTGCGCTATCTAGACATCAGTTCAAATAAAATCCAGGTCATTCAGAAGACTAGCTTCCCAGAAAATGTCCTCAACAATCTGGAGATGTTGGTTTTACATCACAATCGCTTTCTTTGCAACTGTGATGCTGTGTGGTTTGTCTGGTGGGTTAACCATACAGATGTTACTATTCCATACCTGGCCACTGATGTGACTTGTGTAGGTCCAGGAGCACACAAAGGTCAAAGTGTCATATCCCTTGATCTGTATACGTGTGAGTTAGATCTCACAAACCTGATTCTGTTCTCAGTTTCCATATCATCAGTCCTCTTTCTTATGGTAGTTATGACAACAAGTCACCTCTTTTTCTGGGATATGTGGTACATTTATTATTTTTGGAAAGCAAAGATAAAGGGGTATCAGCATCTGCAATCCATGGAGTCTTGTTATGATGCTTTTATTGTGTATGACACTAAAAACTCAGCTGTGACAGAATGGGTTTTGCAGGAGCTGGTGGCAAAATTGGAAGATCCAAGAGAAAAACACTTCAATTTGTGTCTAGAAGAAAGAGACTGGCTACCAGGACAGCCAGTTCTAGAAAACCTTTCCCAGAGCATACAGCTCAGCAAAAAGACAGTGTTTGTGATGACACAGAAATATGCTAAGACTGAGAGTTTTAAGATGGCATTTTATTTGTCTCATCAGAGGCTCCTGGATGAAAAAGTGGATGTGATTATCTTGATATTCTTGGAAAAGCCTCTTCAGAAGTCTAAGTTTCTTCAGCTCAGGAAGAGACTCTGCAGGAGCTCTGTCCTTGAGTGGCCTGCAAATCCACAGGCTCACCCATACTTCTGGCAGTGCCTGAAAAATGCCCTGACCACAGACAATCATGTGGCTTATAGTCAAATGTTCAAGGAAACAGTCTAGCTCTCTGAAGAATGTCACCACCTAGGACATGCCTTGGTACCTGAAGTTTTCATAAAGGTTTCCATAAATGAAGGTCTGAATTTTTCCTAACAGTTGTCATGGCTCAGATTGGTGGGAAATCATCAATATATGGCTAAGAAATTAAGAAGGGGAGACTGATAGAAGATAATTTCTTTCTTCATGTGCCATGCTCAGTTAAATATTTCCCCTAGCTCAAATCTGAAAAACTGTGCCTAGGAGACAACACAAGGCTTTGATTTATCTGCATACAATTGATAAGAGCCACACATCTGCCCTGAAGAAGTACTAGTAGTTTTAGTAGTAGGGTAAAAATTACACAAGCTTTCTCTCTCTCTGATACTGAACTGTACCAGAGTTCAATGAAATAAAAGCCCAGAGAACTTCTCAGTAAATTGTTTCATTATCATGTAGTATCCACCATGCAATATGCCACAAAAGCAGCTACTGGTACAGGACAGTTGGTAGCTGCTTCAGTGCCTCTTATCATTTTCTTGGGGCCCATTGATGGGTTCTCTTGGAAAATAGGGAAGTTTTTTTTTGTCATTCATGAACATGGTCAACTTAAAAATGGGGAAAATGGAAATATTTTCCCCTCAAGCAAAGTGATGTTCTTTGCATTTGATGATAATTTACCTGCTGAAATATTCTTTTTTTTAATTAGGTATTTTCCTCGTTTACATTTTCAATGCTATCCCAAAGGTCCCCTATACCCACCCCCCCAATCCCCTACCCACCCACTCCCCCTTTTTGGCCCTGGCGTTCCCCTGTACTGGGGCATATAAAGTTTGCAAGTCCAATGGGCCTCTCTTTGCAGTGATGGCCGACTAGGCCATCTTTTGATACATATGCAGCTAGAGACAAGAGCTCCGGGGTACTGGTTAGTTCATATTGTTGTTCCACCTATAGGGTTGCAGTTCCCTTTAGCTCCTTGGGTAATTTCTCTAGCTCCTCCATTGGGGGCCGTGTGACCCATCCAATAGCTGACTGTGATTGATCATCCACTTCTGTGTTTGCTAGGCCCCAGCATAGTCTCACAAGAGAGAGCTATATCTGGGTCCTTTCAGCAAAATCTTGCTAGTGTATGCAATGGTGTCAGCATTTGGAAGCTGATTATAGGATGGATCCCTGCATATGGCAATCACTAGATGGTCCATCTTTTCGTCACACCTCCAAATTTTGTCTCTGTAACTCCTTCCATGGGTGTTTTGTTCCCATTTCTAAGAAAGGGTAAAGTGTCCACACTTTGGTCTTCGTTCTTCTTGAATTTCATGCGTTTGGCAAGTTGTAAAAAAGCCTCGAAGATATGGGTACAGGGAAAAAATTCCTGCTGAAATATTCTATGTGCATGGCCAGAATACTGTTTCCAAAGTAAAATGATCTTTAAAATAACTTCATTAATTGATGTTAGTTTATGAACTAGTACCAATATTTTTCAGTATCTATAACTATCATGCATCAATATCAAGTGGTTTTCATAGTAAGCCCAAAAGGGGGTGGAAAGAATATGTATTTAGTGTTATCAGGGAATAGGAAAATAGATGGATGGTAATTGTATATGTTTACCTCAGTTTGAAAAGATGGGAGAAGAGTTGAAAGAGCTTAACATTGGGAGATCATCTGATTTTGTTTATTTGGTTTGGGGTTTTTTTTGTTGTTGTTGTTGTTTGTTTTATGTGTCTGTGTGTGTGTGTGTGTGTGTGTGTGTGTGTGTCCAGAAGACATTATCAGGAATGATATACACTTCCTTTAAGACAACTCCTATTGACCTGGAAATCAACAATTAAGCTGGACTAGCTGACTGGCAATCCCAGGGATATGCCTGTCTCTGCTTCTTTGGAGTTTTGAGTATCTGCCACTAGATCTGGCATTTTTACATAGGTTATGAAAATCCAACTCTTGCAAATAAAGTGCTTTACTGACTAACCATTCCTCCAACCTGAAAGCATCAATTTTAATTTCAACTTTTTTTCAATTTTTTATTAGATATTTTCTTTCAAATGCTATCCTGAAAGTTCCCTACACCCTAATCCCCTCCCTGCTCCCCTACCCACCCACTTCCACTTCTTGGCCCTGGCATTACCCTATACTGGGGAGTGTAAAGTTTGCAAGACCTAGGATCCTCTCTTCCCAATGATGGCCGACTAGGCCATCTTCTGCTACATATGCAGCTAGAGACACGAGCTCTGGAGGTACTGGCTAGTTCATATTGTTGTTCCACCTATAGGGTTGCAGACCCCTTCAGCTCCTTGGGTACTTTCCCTAGCTCCTCCATTGGGGGCCCTGTGTTCCATCCAATAGATGACTGTGAGCATCCACTTCTGTATTTGCCAGACACTGGCATAGCCTCACATAAGACAGCTATATCAGGGTCCTTTCAGCAAAATCTTGCTGGCATATGCAATAGTGTCTGGGTTTGGTAGCTGATTATAGAATGGATCTCCATCCAAGACCTAATTTCAACTTTCATAATCAAAGATAATTTTGTTATCTGGTTCTTTTTAAGAACCCAGATATTATTAAGATAAACTAGGTATAAATTTATATGAGTTCAAAGTTTGAAATATGACCAACTCGCTATTTGAAAAATAGTGTGCGTAGGTTTCAAGACCTGAAAAGTTAGTTTAGGGAAAGTATATTTCCCTCATATGTGAAAATATCAAAAGTTTTACTTCAAGTGTAGCTGGGAAGAAATAGTATAGAAATTGTTTCCAAATAACACAACTAAGAAAGTTTGGAAATTTCCAAATAACCTCTGGAATAGCAGAGACGTAAAGTTACTAGAGTCAGTTATTTCACAGTTTCTCTGAGCCTCATTGTGTTTAATAGCTTCCTTGCTTCTTCAATGAAAATACAGATAATGTCACCAAAAAAAAATCAGCTCTTGGCCACTATATATTTTCTTCTACTAATACACATAAGTTCATAAGATTTAAGTTATCTTGGTGATTTATACAATTTAGGACTCTTCTGAAATTAAGAGGAAGAGAAACAAAAAAAAAAAATACCACAACTATTTCCTCATATTTCCTCCTGAATTTAAATACAGAGGTTTGATGTCAGAAAACAACTCAGAATGCACCAACAGATGTTGATTGTTGAATACCTTTATTATGATGAGTCACTCTTTTAGTGATTGTCTTAGTCAGGGTTTCTATTCCTGCACAAACATCATGACCAAGAAGCAAGTTGGGGAGGAAAGGGTTTATTCGGCTTACACTTCCATGCTGCTGTTCATCACCAAAGGAAGTCAGGACTGGAACTCAAGCAGGTCAGGGAGCAGGAGCTGATGCAGAGGCCACGGAGGGATGTTCTTTATTGGCTTGCCTCCCCTGGCTTGCTCAGCCTGCTCTCTTATAGAACCCAAGACTACCAGCCCAGAGATGGCACCACCCACAAGGGGCTCTCCCCACTTGATCACTAATTGAAAAAATAAATGCCTTACAGTTGGAGCTCATGGAGGCATTTCCTCAACTGAAGCTCCTTTCTCTGTGATAACACCAGCTGTGTCAAGTTGACACAAAATTAGCCAGTACAGTGATTTTAGGGCTCTCCATAAAGTTCCATAGAAGAGGAGTTGTCTATAGAGTGTGCAGGTCAAATCTATCACTTCAGACTACCAGGAAAAATGTACTCCCTGGTTCCCTAGAAAACTCTGATCTGATGGCACCATCTCAGGAGGACCTTGAAGATTCTTCATAAATCTCACTTCACCATCAATTTTTGGCTTCTCGCTTCTTGCAACCCTGCCCCCTGGTAAGGGTATGTTTTTGGACCTGGGGTAGATATCATACCTTGGCACAATCTGAATTTTTTATGATCCAAGCCACTGGTCATTGGCAGATCACATGATAATGGTTGAGAAAAAGGACAAAAGAAACATCTTCAGTTCTTAGAGGAGAGAAAAGATGAATGTGATGTGGCAAACTATCCCTGACTCAGGTTCTCTGTGTCCAGAATGCTACATACTTTCAGCTATATTTATCTGAACTTTTGTAGGTCTCCTTAAGGTGGTCAAGGAATATGGAGTACATAAAGGAATGCAGTGGTCTGAGAACGTGGGCAACTTGAATCATTCCCAAAGACACCATGATGAGAAATATGAGGAAAAACCCTTCTTTGGGGCAAAACCTGTTCCTCATCTTAAAACAATCTATTTCCAACCGGAGAGAGTTAGGAGTCATTGAAAGCACTGGCTGCTCTTCCCAAGAACCCTGGTTCAATTCCCAGACCCCACAAGTGATTCACAGCCATCCTTTACTACATACAGTTTTAAGGGATCTGATACTCTCTTCTGGCCACACTGGCACTGCACCAACTTGAAACACAGACATACATCCAGACAAAGCACGTGTACACATAAAACAAAATAAAAAAGCAAAACAAATCCTTTTCAAAAATTAAAAATATAATTATATTATTGTCCCCTTTCCTTTCCTCCCTCAAATCCAGTGGCTCTCAACCTATGTGTCATGATACTTTTAGGGACTGTATATCAGATATCCTGCATGTCAGATATTTGCATTATGATGTATAACAGTAGCAAATTGATAATTATTAAGTAACAAAGAAAATGATTTTGTGGTTGGGAGTCACCACAACATAAAGAACTATGCTAAAGGATCACAACATTTAAAAAGTTCTAGACACACTACTCTAATCCCTCCTGTGTATCCCTTCTTGCTCCCTCTAGAATTCATACTCCTTTTTCTTTATTATTGTTTTCACACACACACACACACACACACACACACACACACACACACACACAAAACACACTTGTGCATATATAATTTCAAATTTCAGAGATTATCGCTTGATGTTGGATAACCAACTAGGGGGCTCATTCCAGGGGAAGAAGAACTATTTTTCTCACTTTCAGGATTTCCTTAGTTGCCTGTAGATCCTTGTCTAAGTGTGAAGATCTGGGAAATATTTCCCCTTCTGTGTTAGCATATCTACTGGTGGTATACTCTGTTTGGGTCCTCTTTAGGCAGCCATATTGTTGAGATATAATGGGTAAAGCATCTTTTCTGTCATTTCTAGGAAATAAAATAAATAAAATCGACTTTCAACCCAAAGTTATCAAAAAAGACAAGGAGGGGCACTTCATACTCATCAAAGGTAATATCTACCAAGATGAACTCTCAATTCTGAATATCTATGCTCCAAATACAAGGGCAGCCACATTCACTAAAGAAACTTTAGTAAAGCTCAAACCACACATTGCACCTCACACAATAATAGTGGGAGACTTCAACACCCCACTCTCACCAATGGACAGATCCTGGAAACAGAAACTAAACAGAGACACATGGACACTAACACAAGTTATGAAACAAATGGATTTAATTGATATCTACAGAAGATTATATCCTAAAACAAAAAGATATACCTTCTTCTCAGTGCCACATGGTACTTCCTCCAAAATTGACCATATAATTGCCTCAACAGATATAAAAATATTGAAATTATTCCATGCATCCTATCTGATCACCACAGACTGAGGCTGATCTTCAATAACAACGTAAATAATACAAAGCCAACATTCACTTGGAAACTGAACAGCACTCTATTGAATAATTCCTTGGTCAAGGATGAAATAAAGAAAGAAATTACAGACATTTTTGAGTTTAATGAAAATGAAGCCATAACATACCCAAACTTATGGGACACAATGAAGGCAGTCCTAAGAGGAAAACTCAGCCGTGAGTGCCTCCAAAAAGAAACTAGAGAGAGCATACACTAGCAGCCTGACAGCACACATAGAAGCTCTAGAACTAAAGGAGGCAAATTCACCCAAGAGGAGTAGACAGCAGGAAATAATCAAACTCAGAGCTGAAATCAACCACGTGGAAACAAAAAGAACTGTTTAAAGAATCAACCAAACCAGGAGCTGGTTCTTTGAGAAAATCAACAAGATAGATAAACCCTTAGTCAGACTAACTAGAGGGCACACGGACAGTATCCTAATTGACAAAATCAAAAATGAAAAAGGAGACATCACAACAGAACCTAAGGAAATCCAAAACATCATCAGATCCTACTACAAAAGGCTATACTCAACAAAACTAGAAAACCTGGATAAAATGGACAACTTCCTAGACAGATACCAGGTACCAAAGCTAAATCAGGATCAGATTAACAATCTAAACAGTCCCATTTCCCATAAAGAAATAGAAGCAGTCATCAATAGTCTCCCAACCAAAAGAAGCCCAGGACCAGATGGGTTTAGTGCAGAGTTCTATCAGACCTTCAAAGAAGACCCAATTCCAACTCTTCTCAAACTATTCCACAAAATAGAAACAGCAGGTACTCTACTCAGTTCATTCTATGAAGCCACAATTACCCTGATACCTAAAACACACAATGATCCAACAAAGAAAGAGAAATTCAGAGCAATATCCCTTATGAATATCTATGAAAAAATACTCAATAAAATCCTCACAAACCGAATCCAAGAACACATCAAAAAGATCATCCATCATGACCAAGTAGGCTTCATCCCAGGGATGCAGGGATTGTTTAATATATGGAAATCGATCAACATAATCCACTATATAAACAAACTCAAAGACAAAAACCACATGATCATCTTGTTAGATGCTGAGAAAGGATTTGACAAAATCCAACACCCCTTCCTGATAAAAGTTTTGAAAAAATCAGGAATTCAAGGCCCATACCTAAACATAATGAAAGCAGTCTACAGCAAACCAGTAGCCAACATCAAACTAAATGGAGAGAAACTGGAAGCAATCCCACTAAAATCAGGGACTAGACAAGGCTGTCCACTCTCTCCCTACCTATTCAACATTGTACTTGAAGTCCTAGCCAGAGCAATTAGACAACAAAAGGAGATCAAGGGGATACAAATTGGAAAGGAAGAAGTCAAAATATCACTTTTTGCAGATGATATGATAGTATATGTAAATGATCCCAAAAATTCCACCAGAGAACTCCTAAACATGATAAACAGCTTCAGTGCAGTAGCTGGATATTAAATTAACTCAAATAAATCTATGGCCTTTCTCTACACAAAGGATAAATGGACTGAGAAAGAAATTAGGGAAACAACACCCTTCCAATAGTCACAAATAATATAAAATACCTTGGTGTGACTCTAACTAAGGAAGTGAAAGATCTGTATGATAAGAACTTCAAGTCTCTGAAGAAAGAAGTTGAAGAAGATCTCAGAAGATGGAAAGATCTCCAATGCTCATGGATTGGCAGGATTAATATAGCAAAAATGGCTATCCTGCCAAAAGCAATCTACAGATTCAATGCAATCCCTACCAAAATCCCAACTCATTTCTTCACTGAGATAGAAAGGGCAATTTGCAAACTCATCTGGAAAAAATAAAAAACCTAGGATAGCAAAAACTATTATCAACAATAAAAGTACCTCTGGTGGAATCACCATGCCTGATAGTAAGAGTTACTACAGAGCAATTGTGATAAAAACTGCATGGTACTGGTATAGCAACAGAGAAGTAGACCAATGGAATAGAATTGAAGACCAGTAAATGAATCCACACACCTATGGTGCCCTTATCTTTGACAAGGGAGCTAAAACCATCCAGTGGAACAAAGACAGCATTTTGAACAAATGGTGCTAGCACAACTGTCAGTTATCATGTAGAAGAATTCGAATTGATCCATTCTTATGTCCTTGTACAAAGCTCAAGTCTAAGTGAAATCAAAGACCAGAGACACTGAAGCATATAGAACAGAAAGTGGAGGAAAGCCTCTAAGATATGGGCAGAGGGGGAAAATTCTTGAATAGAACAGCAGTGGCTTGTGCTGTAAGATCAAGAATTGACAAATGGGACCTCATAAAATTGCAAAGCTTCTGTAAGGCAAAAGACAATGTCAATAAGACAAAAAGGCCACCATATATTGGGAAAGGATTTTTACTAATCTTAAATCTGATAGGGAACTAATATCCAATATATACAAAGAGGTCAAGAAGCTGGACTCCAGAAATTCAAATAACCCCATTTTTAATGGGGTTCAGAGCTAAACAAAGAATTCTCAACTGCGGAATACTGAATGGCTGAGAAGCACCTGAAAAAATGTTCAACATCCTTAATCATCAGGTAAACGCAAATCAAAACAACGTTGAGATTCTACCTCACACCAGTCAGAATGGCTAAGATCAAAAATTCAGGTGACAGCAGATTCTGGCGTGGATGTGGAGAAAGAGGAAGACTCCTCCATTGTTGGTGGGATTGCAAACTTGTACAACCACTCTGGAAGTCAGTCTGGCAGTTCCTCAGAAAATTGGACATAATACTACCGGAAGATCAAGCAATACCTCTCCTGGGCATATACTCAGAAGATGTTCAAACTGGTAATAAGAACACATGCTCCACTATGTTCATAACAGCCTTATTTATAATAGCCAGAAGCTGGAAAAATGCAGATGTCCCTCAACAGAGGAATGGATACAGAAAATGTAGTACATTTACACAATGGAGTACTACTCAGCTATTAAAAAGAATGAATTTATGAAATTCTTTGACAAATGGGTGTATCTGGAGGATATCATCCTTAGTGTGGTAACCCAATCACAAAAGAAGTCATTAAATATGCACTCACTGATAAGTGGATATTAGCCCAGAAACATAGAACACCCAAGATACAATTTGCAAAACACAAGAAAATCAAGAAGAGGGAAGACCAATGGGTGGATACTTCATTCCTCCTTAGAATCGGGAACAAAATACCCATGAAAGGAGTTACAGAGACAAAGTTTGGAGCTAAGATGAAAGGCTGGACTATCCAGAGGCTACCCCACCCAGGGATCCATCCCATAATCAGCCATCAAACCCAGACACTATTGCATATGCCAGCAAGATTTTGCTGAAAGGACCCTGATATAGCTCGTATGAGGCTATGCCAGTGCCTGGCAAATACAGAAGTGGATGCTCACAGTCATCTATAAAATGGATCACAGGGCCCCAATGGAGGAGCTAGAGAAATCACCTAAGAAGCTGAAGGGGTCTGTAACCCTATAGGTGGAACAACAATATGAACTAACCAGTACCCCCGGAGTTCATGTCTCTGGCTGCATATGTAGCAGAAGATGGCCTAGTTGGCCATCACTGGGAAGAGAGGCCCCTTGCTCTTGCAAACTTTATATGCCCCAGTAGAGTAGAATGCCAGGGCCAAGAAGCGAGAGTGGGTAGGTAGGGGAACAGGGTGTAGGGAGGGTATAGGGAATTTTCGTGATAGCATTTGAAATGTATATAAAGAAAATACCTTATAAAAAATAATAAGAAGAATGGCTACTCCAGCTTGTTTCTTCAGACCATTTGCTTGGAAAATTGTTTTCCAGCCTTTCACTCTGAGGTAGTGTCTGTCTTTTTCCCTGAGATGGGTTTCCTGAGATGCAGCAAAATGTTGGTTCCTGTTTGTGTAGCCAGTCTGTTAGTCTATGTCTTATTTTGGGGGAATTAAGTCCAGTGATATTAAGAGATATTAAGGAAAAGTAATTGTTGCTTCCCGTTAATTTTGTTGTTAGAGGTGGGATTCAGTTCTTGCAGCTGTCTTCTTTTAGGTTTGTTGAAGGATCACTTTCTTGCTTTTTCTAGGGCATATTTTCTGTCCTTATATTGGTGTTTTCCTGTTATTATCCTTTGAAGGGCTGGATTCGTGGAAAGATATTGTGTGAATTTGGTTTTGTCATGGAATACTTTGGTTTCTCCATCTATGGTAACTGTAAGTTTGGCTGGGTATAGTAGCCTGGGCTGGCATTTGTGTTCTCTTAGTGTCTGTATAACATCTGTCCAAGGTCTTCTGGCTCTCATAGTCTCTGGTGAGAAGTCTGGTGTAACCCTAATAGGCCTGTCTTTATATGTTACTTGACCTTTTTCCCTTACTGCTTTTAATATTCTGTTTTTATTTAGTGCATTTGTTGTTCTGATTATTATGTATTGGGAGGAATTTCTTTTCTTGTCCAGTCTATTTGGAGTTCTGTGGGCTTCTTGTATGTTCATGGGCATCTCTTTCTTTAGGTTTGGGAAGTTTTCTTCTATAATTTTGTTGAAGATATTTGCTGGCTCTTTAAGTTGACAATCTTCATTCTCATCTACTCCCATTATCCATAGGTTTGGACTTCTCATTATTTCCTGGATTTCCTGGATGTTTTGAGTTAAGTTCTTTTTGCATTTTGCATTTTCTTTAATCGTTGTGTCCATGTTCCCTATGGAATCTTCTGCACCTGAGATTCTCTCTTCCATCTCTTGTATTCTGTTGCTGATGCTCACATCTCTTCCATCTCTTGTATTCTGTTGCTGATCTATGGTTCCAGATTTCTTTCCTAGGGTTTCTATCTCCTGAGTTGTTTCCCTTTGGGTTTTCTTTATTGTTTCTACTTCCATTTTTAGATCCTGGATGGTATTGTTCAATTCCATCACTTGTTTGGTATTATTTTCCTGTAACTCTCTAAGGGATTTTTGTGTTTCCTCTTTAAAGGCTTTAGCTGTTTACCTGTGTTTTCTTGTATTTCCTTCTTAAAGTCCTCCATCATCATCATGAGAGGTGACTTTAGATCCATGTCTTGCTTTTCTGTTGTGATGGTGTATCCAGGACTTGCTACAGTGGGAGAGTTTGGTTCTGATGATGCCAAGTAATCTTGGTTTCTGTTGCTTCTGTTCTTATGCTTGCCTCCTGCCATCTGATTATCTCAAGTGCTTGTTGCCCTATTCAATATATCTGATTGGAGCCTGTCCTTCCTATAATCCCAGTTGATTCAGGACTACTTAGAGTCAAGCTTTCTCTGTGATTC